>NC_056746.1:1245197064-1245199564 GCF_019279795.1 Protopterus annectens
CTTTTCTTTACATCCAAATTGCATCCTTTTTCACAAATATGTTCTAATATAGTATACTGTAAGCCATCTGAACTTTTATTATGGTATTTTTCAAAGTGCACTGCATTCTAAGTGTAAAAGCCCTCTTGCTTTCACCCACATAGAACATGTTGCAAGGGCATTTTATAGCATAAATTATCCCTTCTGTGTTACATGAAAACTTTGCTTTAAAAGAAATATATCTTCCACATAGAAATGTGCCTACTACACTTATCATAGGGTCAATACTACAGCTGGGGGTAGAAAAATCAGCATGTACTAATATATCCTGGATACTTTTACCCTTACGGTATGAAAACATAGGTACCTTGCATATTTTCTCAGAAAGTTCCTTAAATTTTAAAAGGAAATTCCAATAATGTTTAATCACACCTTTTACTTCACAAGATAAGATACCATAAGTGGTAACCACATACATTTTTCTTAAGTTAGACACTTCACTATTTTTTATATTGGTAGGTTGCCATGTGTGTAATCTATTTGTCTGTCTATGCAAATTCCCTTTAACTTTATTCAGCAGGGCATATACATTTTCTTCACAGTAGCCCCTATAAATAAATCATTTAGCTGTTATATTAAGCTCATGTGTTAGATCCAAACTATTATTGCAGAGCCGTTGAACCCAAAGGAATTCCCCATAGGGTAAAGAGTTTATTAGATGGGGTGGATGACAGCTGTCTGCTCCAAGAAAATGCATACCCTCCTCAAATCTACGATGTATTTTACTTATGATTTTTCCATTTGTTTCTCCAGTTAAGCAAATATCTAAAAATATTACTGATTTACCTGTTTGTACACCATCAAACTTTAAAGCAAATGGATTTTTCTGAAGTTTGTCAATGAAATTAGTAACTTTTTCATGGCCCCCCTTTATATATAAAAATTAAATCATATATGTACCTATAATATTGTGATACATGTTCTTGAAAAAATATTAAACTATACAATATATATATCAACTCTACAGTTGCACAAATGAAAAGACAAGAAAAATCTCTGAATGCTACACTGCCAGTTTAAACTTAGGAATTGCATCTGTAGTGATTTCCTCATGGAAAATTCTCAATGGCATTCTTTTTCTTCACGTTTTGTATCTGAAGCACTTGTCACTCAAGGAAATGGAAGTCCGCACCATGTAAAGAAGCTCTCATTTCAGTGATTTTTCCTATTTCTGATATATAATAAACTCACCTGCATAAAACAGATCAAATCTGCACAATTAAACAGTGAAACGGATGAAGACAAACATGGAGAAGTTAGTTCCCTTTAGTGGCTGCACATACTGGAGAAGCTGCTGTACTATTTTTATATTTATGTTTATTTACTATCTGTGTATTTATTTATTTAGTTAATTTTGAAAATAAAGTACTGTTTCGATAAAGTTTGGGAAATCTGGAAGAGCTGAGTGTCTTTTGCAGCCCTATTTGTTCAGTTTTATGAAAACCTGACACTCGTTCACATGATCATGTTGCTCAGACTGTAAAGAACACACAGCGCAGAGTCCGTAACCTTTAGACAAGCATTTCCTGTAGACAGAGAAAACTAAGCATGCTGCAAAGTTTGTATTTTTTAAATGGGATTAATCCTAAGATGAAGTGATGTCATTAACCATAGGGGGCGTGGCCCTTATATTTAGAGGGGAGAGACCGTCATTTTTCCAGATCATCCTGCATTTGTCTCATTTCTGATGTAAAAAACAAAGAATTCAAGAATTCAAAATTCATAAATGCAGAAAGCCATTTACAGCACCTTCATGGTCAGAAGATCAGTTAAGTTAGAATGAGCATGCATTTGATAAAGTTTTTTATTTTTTTGCGTTTACTAAAAGGGTTATTTTACACATTTTAAAGAATATGTACCTTTAGTTGCAGCATTATACATAGTCAGTCTAACAGTGCATATATACCTATTACAATGCAAGTAGTCATGAGTACTCAACTTTGTTTTTTTGAGGGTTTTTTGTTTTTGTTTTTTCTGGGAAATGTCCTACATTGAACAGCATACAGTTTAATAACATACTTTTAATTGTGTTCTAGTAAATGGTTTTGCAGAGATCCACCTGCGAGCTACCTGTTCACAGCTATTGTTATCATGTCAGATAAAAAGATTTCTTATTTATCAGTGAAGTTTCCCTACTGAAGTAATTCTTAAGGCAGCCACCTGCTTGGCACAAACGATTTGCTGCCAGCCATTTTAACATGCTAAGTTAATCTCATTACAGAAGGAGCTCCACACTGTCAACAGCAAATAACTGATTTTCCCAGCTGATTTGAATGACTTCCTGATACAGCTTGGTCGAATCCAAATTTTATCTTCATGGATTTCTGATGAATCATGTTTAAGGTTTTGAGCTTTTCATTTTCAAGTGCGGTTCATAGAACTGTTATCACAAGGGACTGTGTGTAAATATCCAGATGTGCTATTCCATCTGGCCTTCTTGATAAAATCCAATCAAACCGTG
>NC_056746.1:1245202064-1245237064 GCF_019279795.1 Protopterus annectens
GTTCTCAGCATGGATGTGATGAGTGGGTCAGTGGATTGCAACCCTTTACTATGTGTTCTCAGCATGGATGTGATGAGTGGGTCAGTGGATTGCAACCCTTTACTATGTGTTCTCAGCATGGATGTGATGAGTGTGTCAGTGGATTGCAACCCTTTACTATGTGTTCTCAGCATGGATGTGATGAGTGTGTCAGTGGATTGCAACCCTTTACTATGTGTTCTCAGCATGGATGTGATGAGTGGTCAGTGGATTGCAACCCTTTACTATGTGTTCTCAGCATGGATGTGATGAGTGGGTCAGTGGATTGCAACCCTTTACTATGTGTTCTCAGCATTGATGTGATGAGTGGGTCAGTGGATTGCAACCCTTTACTATGTGTTCTCAGCATGGATGTGATGAGTGGGTCAGTGGATTGCAACCCTTTACTATGTGTTCTCAGCATGGATGTGATGAGTGGTGTGATGAGTGGGTCAGTGGATTGCAACCCTTTACTATGTGTTCTCAGCATGGATGTGATGAGTGTGTCAGTGGATTGCAACCCTTTACTATGTGTTCTCAGCATGGATGTGATGAGTGTGTCAGTGGATTGCAACCCTTTACTATGTGTTCTCAGCATGGATGTGATGAGTGTGTCAGTGGATTGCAACCCTTTACTATGTGTTCTCAGCATGGATGTGATGAGTGTGTCAGTGGATTGCAACCCTTTACTATGTGTTCTCAGCATGGATGTGATGAGTGGGTCAGTGGATTGCAACCCTTTACTATGTGTTCTCAGCATGGATGTTATGAGTGGGTCAGTGGATTGCAACCCTTTACTATGTGTTCTCAGCATGGATGTGATGAGTGGGTCAGTGGATTGCAACCCTTTACTATGTGTTCTCAGCATGGATGTGATGAGTGGGTCAGTGGATTGCAACCCTTTACTATGTGTTCTCAGCATGGATGTGATGAGTGGGTCAGTGGATTGCAACCCTTTACTATGTGTTCTCAGCATGGATGTGATGAGTGGGTCAGTGGATTGCAACCCTTTACTATGTGTTCTCAGCATGGATGTGATGAGTGGGTCAGTGGATTGCAACCCTTTACTATGTGTTCTCAGCATGGATGTGATGAGTGGGTCAGTGGATTGCAACCCTTTACTATGTGTTCTCAGCATGGATGTGTTGAGTGGGTCAGTGGATTGCAACCCTTTACTATGTGTTCTCAGCATGGATGTGATGAGTGGGTCAGTGGATTGCAACCCTTTACTATGTGTTCTCAGCATGGATGTGATGAGTGGGTCAGTGGATTGCAACCCTTTACTATGTGTTCTCAGCATGGATGTGATGAGTGTGTCAGTGGATTGCAACCCTTTACTATGTGTTCTCAGCATGGATGTGATGAGTGGGTCAGTGGATTGCAACCCTTTACTATGTGTTCTCAGCATGGATGTGATGAGTGGGTCAGTGGATTGCAACCCTTTACTCTGTGTTCTCAGCATGGATGTGATGAGTGGGTCAGTGGATTGCAACCCTTTACTATGTGTTCTCAGCATGGATGTGATGAGTGGGTCAGTGGATTGCAACCCTTTACTATGTGTTCTCAGCATGGATGTGATGAGTGGGTCAGTGGATTGCAACCCTTTACTATGTGTTCTCAGCATGGATGTGATGAGTGGGTCAGTGGATTGCAACCCTTTACTATGTGTTCTCAGCATGGATGTGATGAGTGGGTCAGTGGATTGCAACCCTTTACTATGTGTTCTCAGCATGGATGTGATGAGTGGGTCAGTGGATTGCAACCCTTTACTATGTGTTCTTAGCATGGATGTGATGAGTGGGTCAGTGGATTGCAACCCTTTACTATGTGTTCTCAGCATGGATGTGATGAGTGGGTCAGTGGATTGCAACCCTTTACTATGTGTTCTCAGCATGGATGTGATGAGTGGGTCAGTGGATTGCAACCCTTTACTATGTGTTCTCAGCATGGATGTGATGAGTGGGTCAGTGGATTGCAACCCTTTACTATGTGTTCTCAGCATGGATGCCAAGATTCACCTCTTGAGATTCAGTCTCCAGGTGAATTTCTTGGCATGTCTGGAACACATAATAAGCAGGTTACAATCACTGAACCACTCCTAATCCTCTATGTTATTGACGTTTCTCATGGCAAAATAGTGCTTAGTAGGCTCATCTTTTTGCAGATGTTAGGATATCATCTTCACATGCCATGTACTTCATTTCCTTCTGGAAAATTACTGCTTTCATGTAGGTCAAAACTGGATTCTGCTATGGCAATGCACTATTGCACTGAAACCGTCATGTTCTTTTCACTTGGATGTGCATTTTGCAACAAGAATATAATTTTTTTTTGACCAGTATGTATCCCCACTACCAAATGTGATGCTTTGTTCTCAAGCATTTTTCCAAAAACATCTCCCTTTTCTTCTTGCTTTGCAACCTTAAATGCCTTTCTCTTTTTTTCTCTTATCCCTGCAAAAATAGATACAAGTACATATTGTAGGCCACTTAAACAAATATACAGTAATGACACTCAACATTTCTTTATGGGTTTTCAATACACAACCTACACTGTTTTTCAAATACCTAATGAGGTCTATGTTAGTCCATGAAACTATCTTCCTGCACTGGATAAGGTACTTAAAATGAGGCCATAGTGAGCTACAAGCTGCACTTGAATCAAAACCCTTATTCCAGGACCTTGCCAGGAAGCTGGGACATTATGCTGAATCACAGTCCAAAGCACTACTACTCCCATGTAGCCACACTGAGTACTGTCCATTTCTATCGATATGTGCATCAGATGGAGGTATTGTATTATGGGATATCTCCATTATTCATAGGTTCATAGGTGTGTACTAGGCTAATGGCCCTGGAGCCTTTACAAGCCTAGCCCATAGAAGTGCCCTGGTATCGTGCCGCCCGACATTAGCTCCCAGTGCCTCTATCAAGTAGAGCACTGGAGTGATGCCCGGGGTTAACTTTCTATTTCCCATCCACTCATCAAGATTTCTCTTTAAGAGGGCCAGTGAGATGCTCTGCTTAACATGTATGGCAAGTCTATTCCAGAGCATGGGCAGTCTCTGGGTTATGAACCTGTCTCTCCAGCATGTTATGTTGATTGTGGTAATGAGGTTGAGGTTTCTGGAGTGTATGGTGCACAGGGATTGGAATTTCTTTAGATATAGCATTTCTAGCAGAGATGGGTCAGACATGGTTTTGTAATCAAGCAGATATCGCCTCTAAGTAGGCAATATGAGACAGAGAATAGCTGGAGTTTTTTGAGTCTGTCCATGTAGGGCATGTGTTTAAGGCCTAGGATCCTCTTTGTGAGGTACTTTTGTGGCCTTTCCAGCTGTTGCATGTGTCTAGTGAGGTACATGCCAAATGGGGCATTATACTCGATGATTAGCCTAATGAGGGAAGAGTAGAGGGAGACGATGACGTCTTTCTTCCTGGATGCAAAACCCTTAGCAATGAGGTGTGCCACATAGAAGGACTTTCTGACCAGAGTGACAATGTGGTGGTCGAAGGAGAGGTTGCTGTCAACCTGTATCCCCAGATTTCTTATAACGCCTTCAATGTTCAGTGAGCTCCCATCAATGTGGTGTATAGTGTTCAGTGAGCTCCCATCAATGTGGTGTATAGTGTTCAGTGAGCTCCCATCAATGTGGTGTATAGTGTTCAGTGAGCTCCCATCAATGTGGTGTATAGTGTTCAGTGAGCTCCCATCGATGTGGTGTATAGTGTTCAGTGAGCTCCCATCGATGTGGTGTATAGTGTTCAGTGAGCTCCCATCGATGTGGTGTATAGTGTTCAGTGAGCTCCCATCGATGTGGTGTATAGTGTTCAGTGAGCTCCCATCGATGTGGTGTATAGTGTTCAGTGAGCTCCCATCGATGTGGTGTATAGTGTTCAGTGAGCTCCCATCAATGTGGTGTATAGTGTTCAGTGAGCTCCCATCGATGTGGTGTATAGTGTTCAGTGAGCTCCCATCAATGTGGTAATTAGTGGGAACTGAGTTTTTTCCAAAGGGGATAACGATGCATTTTTTGTCATTAAGCATAAGGCATGGTTTCAACACCAGTCATTGGTCTCAGTGATGGCTTTCTGTAGGATGTCTACATCACTTGGGAAGTTAATAATGGCTCCCAGCTTGCAGTCATCTGTGAACTTAGTCAGCCAGAGTCCTCTGTGTTGCCCAGGACTTCTGAGAAGTAGATGCCAAACAGGAGAGGACCCAGGACTGATCCCTGTGGGACTCCACTTATGACTGGTCGGCAGTCTGACTTGGAGTCCGCGTAGCACTCACCCTCACTCCTTCATCCATCTTACAAGTAACTAGAATCTTCAATCATAGCTCTCCTATCCAGCATGGTTCATTGTTCCTAGCCTTTATCATTTCACCTTTGTTTGGCAATCTTTGGTATTAGTCTATACCCCCTTCTTCTTCAGAAGTAAAAGCCTGGAATCATCGGTCTGCAGGCCAACTCCACCCATCATCTCTTCAACAATTTTTTTTTCTTTTTCTTCCTGTATTGATCACTGTCAGCCAGTGGTGCCTTAGCAACATACATAGACAATGATCATAGGTGCAGGCATGTTCCCATGCAGATGGACAGCATGCAGAGCAACTCATTAGAATAATACCCTCTCAGATGGAACTGGAGTAACCCCTTACACCCCCCCTCACCTACTCTGACAATGATCAGAGTACCATAACCATCTCCTGAAGATCCCATTTCATTACCTGGGAATTTATGCCGCCCTGTTGCCTGCTTCCACTACTTCGAAGCCACATGCTGTTCTTGCAGCTCACCAACCATCTAAGAAACATAATAAATCTTTTTTTAAGAACTAAGCCTTAATGGTATAATGTAATGTGGTCAGCTTTACATAATCCACTGGTATTCCTCTATCATGTTCCCATTACCTGACCATCCTTTCCTGTCTTACTCTGGTATCTACTGAAGTCCAGTGCATGTAATGCAGATGGTTTTGCCATTGTCTATAAAAAGGTCTTGATATTTTCTCTGGATGTCTTTGTCTCAGTCCTGCCCCATCACATGGTAGCATGGTGAACATAGTTTCATAATACACATTGTAAACTTGGAACACCTGGGCAAAGGCTTAATCCTAAGTGTTCATTCTCTGTCCATTAAGAGGTCAAACTTTTAATCATTGAGCATTATGCCAATTATTAGTCAGAGGACTGCAAAAAGAAGGGAGCGATTTTTTTGTCTAAATATTTATGTTATGGCTAACCAACCAGAGATGCTCTTCAAAGTGGATGACAGAATATGTATCCTAGCCTGAATAACCAATCATTGTTTTTTTTTCTTCAGAAGAACATGAAAGTTGCCATTTGGATTCTTATAGACAAAATGGCCTCCATTTAGTTGTCGATCACTTCAAATGTGTTTTAAAGTATTACCTTTATGGCTTTAGTCCAAGTCTTGTTTCTGTTCCTTTATGTTGAGATGAGTTTCAAGTATCCAGCTGTCCTCAGTCATTTTCTTGGTTTCCATCAGGCAGCATACAGACTGGGCACTTGTCTACCCCTTCCCCTGGTTAGTTGTGTCTTTTCTAGAGCTAATTTGTCCTTTTTTATTATTTGTTATGTTTTTTTCCATCTTTATTGAAGCAGGCATCGATAACTAGAAGTTCTGTTTGGTTCCTGAGGCTCCAGAGAATCACCACTAGCTGTCTTCAGGTCCTTGATCCTCGATCACTTAGGTTATATTTGTTTGGGCAGGACTGCTTAATTTTCTATTTTGTTGTGTGTGTTTGCTTGCTACATATTGTAACTATGTAAACAAGATCCCGTTTTATTATCCATTGAATACTCTGACATCACAGCAATGTGAAGAAAGAGGTTTTTTTCTTATTCTTTCTTTACAAACCAGTGACTTCAAAGTAAAAATAATAAAATAAGGGGAGATGGGGCAATGCCCCTCATATTACTGCTGCAGATGAGTCTGCCCCTAAGAAAAATGGTTGCGTTGTGGATTGTGTTTGCTTAAAACAGTTTGACTTTTTAAGTTATTATGTTAAGAGAGTTTGTGCATCTGAAAGAGTGGTTTGTGTAGTAAGAGTTGAACAGGTATCTTTTAAGGGATTAGGACCAGAGGTGCCAAAGAGAAAGCATTACCACCCCATCTCAAATCTGTCATTGAAGTTACCTGAGCTGAGTCTGAAATTGGTCAATATTAATCAGTGTACTACCCTGGTAAACAAATATAAATAAAATAAAATAAATGTCTGCATGCCCTCCCCACGGTCGAGTGGCCTCCAAAAGACATGCATAAATGGTCGTGCCTTCACTGAAGGTTGGGCACTGGGCTGGCAACTTGGCACCATAAAAATCTACTGCCAATCATTAGTGGACCGGAGTTCCGCTGTGGCAACCCATAACCAGGAAAAGTCGAAAAGACAAACAAGGTTATGCAGAATGTCACTTATGGCCAGTCTAATTCCTTCTTAAAGGAATATGATGATATTGATGCATTTCCATCTGAATTTTGAACATAGCACTGAGCATACCCTTACTAGGGTTACAACTGATTTTTCTAATAGTCAGAGATCAAAGACACTATTCTGTTCTGGTCTCCCTTGAACTCTTTTTGGCAGCTGACAAAATGGGCCATTGGACACTTGGAAGTATTTAAGTATTTATTGTTGGCTTTACTCTCAACTGTTGTATTCATCTGGTTTGCCTCCTACCCTTCAGGATGCTCAGCTTTTCCCTGCACTGTAGATTTCCTCATAGCTCCATCTTGGTCCTTTGCTGTTTATCAGGTACACGCTGTCCTTAGAAGAATTTGTGGCAGGGAGACGTCTGTGTTATCACTGCCGATGTACAGCTGTATCTCCTTTTCATTCAGGAGCTTATGTCACTTATCAGTTCCCTCGTGGATGATCTGGAACATTTCCATAGCTGAGTGGTTAGTAACCAGTGAAAATCTCAACACATCTAAGACAGTTATCATAGCAATATATGTTATTCTAAGTACACCAAGAATGGCATATATTGCCATAGTGGTAAAAAAGGCTTGCAACAAGATGAAAAATCCCACAGCTCTCTTTCCTTAACGCAAATTTATTAAACCATACACAGCGTTTTCGCTACTCAAATTCGGTAGCTTCTTCAGAGGAAGTTCAAACAAAAGGCGCCAAAAAGAACTATTTAAAATATTTTGGCTCCATTACATCACTTCCTTTAGGAAATGGACAACAAAAGAACGTCAACCCACTACATATATTAAATAATTCACACATGTTCATTCAAGATGCTAAAATCAAAAAATAATAAAATAAATTATTCCACAAGAGTATTAAATTAACTAGTTGTTTAAAAACAAGTACATATATGGATACAAATATATATATATAAGAATATAAAAATTATATAAAAAACATTCTTATATAGTAATATGTATGAAAAACATTTTTAGTTTACTTGTGTCTGCATCATTGCTATATATTGCCATAGTGATATATGCTGTTATTAGTCTCATTAATTGGCAGGCTACACACATGTGTGTTATTAATAGAAGTAATAGATTTGGTTTTGTTTCAAAGGTGACATGTCTCACAGCTGTCAGTGATGAAGCTGTCATTCATGACAGGCTTATATTAAGAGAATGGGTGTCTTCTAAGACCAGACTTTCTTGTTATTATCTGAGGAATATAGCATGAATAAAACAATTTCTGCAGTGGAGGATAATTACCGATAATTCAAGACTCAGTTGCTGCCATTATTATGTATTATGACTGCCATTACCCAAGGCTTTCTGACACAGAACTTGACTGGCTGCAGCTGGTTCTGAACTCTGCTGCCTTTTGTCGTTGAATATGTCTTGCTATCATATTACACATTTATTCTGGTGCTTACATTAGCTGCCTATCCAGTCATGGATCATTTATAACATTTTTGTGATAGTATACCTGAGCACACACAATTTGCATTCCTGCATATCAGACAGCATCATTTGTACAGCATCATTCTAACCATGTCCTCTGTTCTTCCACTTTGGAGATGCTGGTGATTCTAAAGATGCAGATCAAATGGTTTGAGGTTTGATCTTTTTAATATGAAGTGCTACACATTTAAAACTTACTTCCTTATTGACTCTGGCAGCTTGCTATACTGGGCAGCTTTTAGAGATCCTGGAAAACACAACTATTCCAATTCACATTTCAGTCTTTAAAATCACAACAATATTTATGTATCTGGCTATATGTCATTTATTTCTTGTTATTCATTCGCAAGAAATGTTAATCTTACTATAAGCTTGCATCAGTTTTATTTGTTTCATATTTTGCATGATATTATCATGCTGTACTTGGGGACTACATTGTTTGACACACAGAACCCCCACTCAACAGGTCGGACAAGAAGAAGGCAATGGTGATTTGCCTTTCTGTAGTCCGGATCTGCAATATCACTCAAATGCTAAAGTTACTGCACCCCAGATACCAATATGATTCTAGCATAGTTCATGTAGGTGTAAATGACTTGAGACATACCTCACTGGACTATATGAAAAGAGATCTCTTGGCATACATGTCACATATAGGTATGAACCTTGCACTGAGCAGTATTCTACCTTCACCACAGTATGAACATAAAATAATTGATTTTAATAATTGGCTTAGTTTCTGGTGTCACTCCAAGGGGGTCCAATTTCTGTCAGTTTGGAGAGCATGGTCAACAGAATATGTTGCTTTGCCAAGGATGTGTTGCACCTGCACCCCCCCCATTCTTTGTCATACCACAATATGGGTTTTATAATTTCTTATAATGCTTGTTCACATTGTCCTTTTCGATTAAGTTTAGCTGTTTTTACATTTACTTTTCATTTTAAAATCATCTCCTTCTAACAAAGCAATTGTTGACCTTTGTCTTTATACATTTAGCACCTCATTACCATAGCCGGCATTAGGAACCCGCGGCCGCGGGGAGCCCCTGATCGCTTGCCCTCGTAAGAGGGCCCCCATGCAGCATTCGCAGGTTTCTCCTTCTCCATCATTCAGTCCTCTGTCCTCCGCACTTTGTAGATGTCCGCGCAGCTACATAATGTCACCATGCGATCACAAACTTTTTTCTGTTTTTTTTTTTTTTTTTTTAACTTGTCTGTAAGCTGCTTCAATGAAGCAAGGGACCTGATTGTCTGCAGCAAACAAGTAAGAAAGTTGCCTTTTTTTATTGATCGGTGAAGATGCATCTTCTACTAGATGTAATGTTTCAGTAAAAAGTGCTCTGCTTTTCTGCATTTGATAGGGTGATACTTTTTAATGTTCAGGTCGTTCCTTATGTGGAGGTCTCCAATCATCTGTCTTTCTGGTACTCAACTGAACATCGATTTTCCAAACATTCCCTATCAACCATCAACGGATGTAAATAAATATACCCTAAGATGGTAAAACATTTTGATGGACTCCTGTGCTACATTTTAATATAAATAAACTATATATAAACCCTGAAATGATAATACATTTTAATGAATGGCTGTACTGCATTTTTATGTTAGCAACTGAACTGTTAGCACAGAAACGTTTGTGATATGCCAGTGAATAAATTAGCAAAATAACTGTCTTGGATCTGCTCCACAAAGGCAGGCAGAACTGATCCCATAATATTTTAGCACTACATATGCATATATATATATATATATATATATATATATATATATATATATATATATATATATATATATATATATATATATGTGTGTGTGTGTGTGTTCAAGTTCCTTACTTGTGTGTTTTAATATACATTTACCATATAGTTCTCAATCCCTCCTCTCTAAAGTCGGGGCAAAGTCAAAAAATAATCATGAGTAAAGCCACACTGTTAAAGACAATTTTAAAATATCAACAGTATTAATTTACAGAACTTATGGAGACATGCGGTGTTTGGATTGGACACTCTAAATTGGCCCTAGGTGTGAGTGAGTGCATGTGTGTGCCTTCTGTCAAAGGTTGGGTGCCAGGCTGGCAACTTGACACCGTAAAACTCCACTGCCAATCATGAGCGGACACGTGATCCACTGTGGCGACCCCTAACCGGGAAAAATCCGAAAGAAGAAGAAGACAGAAGAAGAGAATTTGTAATAATTTTGTGCTGAACAAGAAAGCTGTAACTCAAGCATGGAATTGTGTATTGGCTTTATTCCTCACTGAACCCCCATCTCCAAACTGTGGAACACTGTCCCTCAATGTGAACAACTAGGAAGCGTGGTTAGTAACTGACTCTTTATACTTATAAGAGTGAATTATGATCATATCGCCAATCTTAATGAGCATGTTATGTGTTAGAGACATGGATGGCAAGAAATTCACTTTGAGAGCGAAGGTGGAAGGACTTTCAGAATTTTCATACTTAAATGACTCAAAATATTCTTTTATCTGAACAGTATGCAGCTTTAAGAGAAAATGATGCCTTACTGTTTAACTTTAGAGAGTAATTTAAAATAAGCAGCTATAAATTAAATTAATTTTACTTTTAATAAAAGTAAAATATAGCTGAGGAAGAATCACAGTTTACTGCTTTATAAATTAGTTAGAAACAAACCTGCTTATTGAAGCCAAAGGGCATTTCTGATCAGGCATTTCAGTTTGCAAGACAAACTCAGGTGATTCAGGGCCTACTAGATAAAGCAGTCCAGCATGAATTGATGATGAGAATGGGTGACTTGAATGCACATACGGGGACAGACAGAACAGGATATGAGGACTTCCTGGGTCCACATGGGTGGGGCAACAGGAATAATGAAGGAGAGGCCATTCTAGACTTCTGTCTGGAAAATACCTTGATAGTAGCCAACACATGGTTCAGAAATAGGGACAGTCAAAAGATCATATACAACAGTGGCCAACATGCAACTCAGGTATACGTCTCCTAATAAGAAGAAGGCACTGGGGTAGAATCAGTGATTGCAAAGTCATCCCCAGTGAAACAGATAGCCCACAGCATAAACCACTGGTTGATACAATCAGCTGCAAATAGTGGTCAGAGAAGTCTCTAAGGTCAACAGAGACCAGGCTGAAGACCTGGAAGTTGTTTGGAGAGAAAGTACATTTCAAGGAATTATTCAGGGGTCTAGCACCCTAAGAAGAAGCGTGGTAGGATGCACACTGTGGGACAGATTAAGAAATGTGAACATAAGATCAGAAGCCAAAGTATTCCAGAAAATATCAAAGAGAACAGATTACTGTGGTGCAGGCACATGTGCAGAGAAGCAGAAGACAGTGTGGTGAAATAGATTTGGGACAGACAGGAAGTAGTTAAGAGGAAACGAGGGCATCCAGCAAAGAGGTGGATGGATTGTGTGATTGAAGATCTGTGACAGTCTGGCATGAGTGTCGAAGAGAGCAGGAGTGTGACATTGAATTGAGAGAAATGGCAACAGTTAACATGACACCCCGACCCCATGTAAAAAATGTGAAAAAGAGGGTTGATGTTGATGAAATTAAACAAGAAATGTACTAAACCACATTGGCACTTCCCTACTCATGTAGCAGTGTGCATTCCAGTAATGGCTTTAGAGCATAATGACTGATAAGCTTGGTGCCGTAGATGGAGTAGAACAACACTTAGAGGAAGCCTGGGACAAGGGTACGGAAGAAGTAAGGATTTTAACTATGGTAAAGAGAAAAGAAGGCGATCATGGGAATTAAGCAGGCATAAACACTTAAAGGCCTTTAATGGCCACCCCTATAGTGATCTTTAAATGGTGCTGGATGAGCTTGCCAGGGAAGGGGGTGTGATGGCAATGTGGTCACACTTTATATTCTCCAGGGTAGGGCCCCCAACTTGAAACTTGCTGGGGGCCCCCAAAATGCTAATACCGGCCCTGCTCATTACTCAACATGTATTAGTGTATCAGTTACTCTATAACTCTTAATAAATGCAGTGACTAAGTGTGTGTGTATATATATATATATATATATATATATATATATATATATATATATATAATACTAATGAGTTACAAGCCCCATCAAAGATCTTAGGTTTACAATTCATTCATTCCAATGGAGCTCAGGAAGTTTGCACTGTAACTTCCAATGGGCGGAACCTAAGCCTTTTGACAGAATCAAATGTTGTCTTCACATATCACATTTCAAGCAAATGTTCATATCTCTGGAACCATAAGGGTTTTGAAAGAAGTGTAAATGGCAAACTCTTCAGTACAAACTATTAAAGTCACATTAAGCATAGTAACTATTACATTTATAATATTTTGTAAACAACTTACAATATCTCAGCATCCTCTCAAGTTAAACACATGCTGTTAGCAACACTTTATTCACCTAGCTGAGAGCTTTCATATGAGGCTAAGGAGTTCTGTCTGTGTTACTTGGTTGTTGAGATATTTAGAAAAATGTGCAAATTATATCTATATAAATTAATATCATAAAAACAGCAGTCAATATCCATTTACCTGCACTAGACAGAGGTCAAATATTAATGCAGTTGAGTTTACCACTGTGTAAGCTTAAAGATGAAATCTTCTAAAACCTTGTACATGGCATGGTTTTGGAATTAGTGAAGCAAATATGAACAAGCAATATTTGACGCTTAGAGGGGTCAGTAGGAGATACCTACCAATGCACCTGGAGGAGTCACTCGGATGTAATGAGTTAAGTCTAAACCCTAGATTTCTTTTCCCCTAGTAAGTACACCAACCTCCTTTAGAATATTCTAAGCAACAAAGCAGATGATTCCTGGCCAAAACTACATCCTTGTGTAACACTACCCAGCAAGAGCAGACTTACATACTTATTCGAAAAAAAATGTCATGTGATATTGAAGAGACTTTCCCCAAATGAAACAAATGTCTTTTATCAGCAAAAGTCAAATAATGTATTCAATGGATTATTGTACCATTAAGCATTCAACAAAAAGGCTAGATCTGCTGAAACCGACCAGTTATTCCCCACTATGAGAATATTTATTAATTTATTTATTTTAATTATTTATTTATTCTTTGTATACTCTGTATGCCGTGGTGGTATGGCGGTAGCTTTGTTACCTCACAGCAAGAGGTTCTCCCGTTCGATTCTTGGCTTGGGAGTGCCTTCTGTGTGGAGTCTGCATGTCCTCCCTGTGGTTGGGTAGCGTTCGAAAGACATGCGTGTGTAAATGGGCATGCCTTCGTTGAAGGTTGGGTGTCGAGCTGGCACCTCGGCGTTTCGTAAAAAATCTACTGTCAATCATTAACAGACCGGTGTTCTGCTGTGGAGATCCCTTACCGGGAAAAAGCCGAAAGACAAACAACATTCTTTGTATACTCTGCAGACAAACTATCCAAATGACCCTTTTTAGTCATGACATAAGTTCAAAGAAGCAAAACACATCAGCATGTACAATCACATTGCAACATTAGGGTCAAAGAACAGAGTATATGAAACAGGACATGCAATAGCCAATGTCATAAATTAAAATTGTCTGCAGTAAGTAACAACAAGTTATAAACAACATGACAAGTAGTACATTTGGTCACAAAAATGGCATACATTCATATCCTTATGTACACAGATAATGTACTGTATTGCAAATGAATTGTGATGCTTGTAATTACTCATTACTCATGAAACAAGAACATAGCTTATAAAGTATAAAAAGGATATCAGGCTTATTAAAACTAATCTGTATCTCTGAAACATCTGCAATTATTCTCAAGAAAAAAGCTCCTTTTATTTAGATTTGAAGCCCTTCAGAGTCATTTGATGGTATAAATCTTTAACTAGCTTATTCCAAGTAAGAGGACCATTTTTTTTAAAATGCTGTTTCCACTATTACTAAACCAAATGGAAATCTATTAAGCAATAAAGCTTTGTTGTTGTTAATGCACAAGGAATAGTTAGATATTATCTGAAATAACAATGACTCCAATGCTGATGACTATGTTACTTCCAAATCCAACATACTCGACTCAATATTTAATTTGAAAGTCATTTTTATAGGGTAGCCATTTAGCTATGTGACTGTATCTACACTGAAGTTTAGCATTTATAGCTTAGTCAGAACAAAGAGTAGTTTGCAGTCTCTCAAATGCCCACACCATATCCACAAAAACTCCTGTTGTAAGGAAGGAGTCATTAGCTATGTTATTATACAATGAGCCAGTGACTTTATAAAGGGCTGTCATGGTGCTGGTATTTTTCTCAAAATCCATATCTGATGTCAGACAGAAGACCATTGTTGTTTAAAAAGGTCAAATAATTGTTTATGTCTACTTCTTGAGTTTTGTTAATGGGCAAAGAGAGGTAACTGGTCTAAAGTCCCGAGGATAGGATGGTAAAGTAACTTTAGCTAACAGTAACATAGCTGAGTGCCTGAACCATTCTAGGATGACTCCTGTGTTCAGAGACAAATTGAAAATGTGAGCTTGTGGTTTATCTGTTATACAGTAGGGCTGCCATTTGTAGTAATACAGCTGGGTGTGTCTCAGAACATTTTAGTAGCAGACCACTTAACCAAGTTATCCTGAATAGTTTATGACCACTTTTAATAGAAATTTGTTTGAAGCAGAAGTCTGGGAAGAGTTGAGCTGTGATGTATTTCTGCTTAGAGGTGTTCACTGAGATGGCTGCCTGCAATGAGAAGAGGGATTTGTTGTTTGATTGAGAATTCAGGCAGTACTTGCACATAGTTAGTTGTTATTTTCATTAGGAAGAATCAGTTTAGGATCTTAAGCACAAGCAACAGTGGCATGAATAACATGACCTGGTTTTCCAGGTTATACCTTCATTTTGTTGAAAGGCAGTTGTACGATCACGCTATTGTGTGACTTTAATTCATGAAACTCAACATGTCCCCAAAACAAAATGCTGAAAATGGTAATCTGGAAAACCAGATTCAACCATTTTCAAACTTCAGCACAACAGTGAATGTTAGGATGCATTTCTGAATGTCTCCAAACATCATTATGCGGGGACCAAGCCCCCCTGTGCCCCCCACACCCCTACTACTTTAATATACAAACTTCAAGATCAAACTATAGTAAGGGAAAGCGTTAATTTCCCGATCCCCACTATAGTGAGATCTACACCTGGAATGCTGAATTCAAATGAACGAATGCCAATGTGCATTCACTCATTTGAATTCCCAACAGTGGCAGTCGACATTTCTGAAATGTTGAGGTTGTACTTTCGCACTTTGGTGCATTGTACAACTGCCTTTCAACAAAATGAAGGTATTCCGTTTTCCTGAACTGGCATAGATGCCAAAACATGTTTGCTCCTAAGGGCTTTTGTGTATGCAGAATTTGTTGTAGTTCTTCGTGCTTTCCTCTTTATGAAAGTGTGCATGGCAAATGGGGTGATTTTTATCTTATCTCACAGTGTATAGAATTTTGTTGTTGTTTAGTCATTTTTTTTTTCAAGTCTGTCTCTTTATGACCTCAATGACTTTAGCACACGAGGCTTGTCTGTGAGCAACATTTGCTTTGTAGTTGTTAAAAATTCCCATTCATTACATTACTAATGCTGAACTTGGGCTCTACAACCCTCTTCTTCTTTTGGCTTTGATCTTTCCAAGCATCAGAATTTTCTCTAGTGAATCTTGTTTTTACACTATATGGCCAAAGTATCTCCAGTGACCTCAGTGGATCCCTAGCAAAGAGTGTGCTGACCTATTAGTCTTATGCCTGCAAAATAAAACCATTTATTATCACATCACTCCACCAGTTATCAACAGACTGACCATCTGAACAAAACATCACAACAACTCCACTCACATGCCAGTGCTACACCAGTATCTAACAGATTTAGCAAATCTATCTTCTACTAAACACATCTTTGCTATATTAGCTTCCAGACTCTGGGACTCTCCCCCTCCATAGTACTGCAACCTATCTCCGTACAGCAAATTTAGAGAATAACTACTAATGCATCTTGGTAAGAAGGCCTCCTGTAGGTGCTTTATCTACCCATCAATAACATAAATTTACAACATAAGTCTAGATAAGTTGCATTCTTATAAATGCCAATATATGTCAAGTAATCCAGTCATGAAAGTTAATGTCACACCAGAGAATGCTCTCTTAGTTTCCAAATATGTATATAATGTAATCTACAATTGTAATCTAATGCCTTTCTCATTCTTTGCACTACTATTGGAAACCTCTACTCTATATTATGAATATAGTGACTGTCTTCCCCCTCTCCCTCTCTCTCTCTCTCTCTCTATATATATATATATATATATATATATATATATATAAATGCAGGAGAGAAATCTCTACTGACTAGTCCAGCATTAAAACTTCCAGGAGTTCCAAAATAAGGAAGCAGAAGACACGTCCATAAGAGGCATTCAGCCTCAAGACCCAAGTTTCTGATTCTTACCAAAAGAAGTGTGAAATGCTGACTCCAATATGATTGTACCTTCATTTGCTAAATCATTTTCTGATATACATTAAGGACATACCATTGTCATCATGGAAATATGACTTGATCTCATTGATGATCAGACCCAATATAGACCATATCAAATGAGATTATTACAAGCCAGTGGTGCTGCACTGTGCTAAGCATAAGACTGACCAAGAAATCTGGGTACAAGATTGAAAAAGTCACCCAAAGATAACTTATCTCCATTAGGCAAACTTTGTTTCTCAATATAATGCAAGTGATGCTGCAGACAAATCTCATTTATCATTACTCAGATGCATAGCATAAAACTTTAAACTGTGGTACTATGTAGTGATGCAGAAACAATATGCGATTCATTCGGTACACTGTTCAGTATTCTGCCCTAACACTGCAGGCCTATTATGTCTATATTTGATTTATTCACAATTAATCAATATTTATCAAGACTTGTCAAAAATAAATATTTTTCAGGGCTTGTCAATGGCAATAGAAAAGGGTAATGGAATTTTGAATCACGTTAGCATCTCAAGGCAGTTGATATGGCTGATCTCTCTCTCTCTCTCTCTCTCTCTCTCTCTCTCTCTCTCTCTCTCTCTCTCTCTCTCTCGCTTTGTTTCTCTTTATCAGTCTCTCTCTCTCTCACTCTCTCTCCTCTATTTCTAACTGCACTCTGAAACCCCAAACTCCTTAATTTATTACTGCCGCCTGATGCTACTCTAGTAATAATATGTACTGATTATAAATTACTCAGGCACACAGCATTAGTAAAAATGGATGGAACTGTCGAAGGACATAGTATAAAAAAAGTCCAAATTTGAAGCATTCTCTTTTTATTGGAAATATATAGGTGACAGCATTTGCTTCTTTGCAAAATTTTCACCAGAAACGTTAAATTCATTGTCACATAAATGTTTATACACTGCTCAGAAACAATAACCAGAAAGATCATTGCACATTTAAGTTTATCCAGTTGGCTCAAGCCTTAAGTATCTTCAATTTCAGCAAAACATACAAAAATGTAACACAAAAAAATGCATCCTTTGTACTCTAAAACAAAAGGACAGAGAGATAGAGAGAGAGAGAGAGACTAAACCCTCCCCATGAGGTGTGCAAGTTTTGCATTCTGCATTACGAATATATATATGAATAGCAGTACACCTCTATAATATTTTACAGCACTTGTCTCCAATTTTGCAAATATTTATTTTTCTTAAAAGCACTGTATGCTGTTACTCCTGTGTACTGTGACAGAAACATGAAAGATATGTTGCCTGTCATATAGAATGTGAAAGTGTTTGCTTCATTCTTTTTCCCCTTCAGCTATCCAGATTGTGTTAGAAGGGAAGTTATAAAATATGTATCAGTATAGCAAGGTTTAACAGAGTGAAATGCCTCCTGGGATGTCAACTATAAAGCTCAGAAATGGCTAGCACATAAGAATCTGGTTAAAACAGAATAAGTAAAGAAGGAAGATTTAAGATAAAATAAGTGTTAGTTAAGCAATCCACACTTTAAAATAAGTTCAGCTCTGATTTTATTAGTCTTACAAGCAAACTCAGGACTAGAATTTCTCATTTATGGTCCATTAATTCTAAGAAGAGTAATTCCTTATCTAATGGAGGCTCTGCAATGTTGATTTCTATAGTATTAGAAAGACGAGTGCTAAGTATATGAAGCACTATGTAAAAAAAGTCAAAACAACAACTGACAATGGGTGGACAGGTATAGCTGAACTGAAAAAATTGTGTAAATATCAGGTAAATTGCTAATTAGACTGAAACTGAAATACCAGAGTTTGACCTCATGAAAACCTTTAAACAATAATTTAAGTTAGCATAGCAACTTTTCATTGCTGATTACTTGCTTCTATGTAAATCAGTTATTATAGCAATAACCCACAGCTGGTTGTGGGTAATGCTGTATTTAATACCACTGATGTGGTTTGGTCACAAGGGAGAAGGCTGAGTGACCAAATAAAGCCAACCACTGGTAAATTCAGCATTACCCACACCCAGCTGTGGGTTATTGCTATTATACAATGACATTATTTAAGACAAAAGTTAGGTACTTTTCTTATATAATGTCCTTGTATAATGGCGCCATGCTGCTCTTCCATGTTTTCCCCCTGGTATCTTGGGGCTTTCCTGATGTACTGCACATGTGTATCAGACTTTTGTTCACATGCTTATACAGTGCATCAATACTGTGTAAAGGAAAAACCAAAGAAAGGAAGATCTCCGTTGCTTATTTTTTGGAACAGAAAAACAGCTTGCTGGTATCAGTGGTGGGGAGGGGCGAGTACAACTGAATTATTTTTCTACCTTGGTAAAACAGGCTAGTTTAAAGGCGACCAACCAGAAGGTACTGCTGGTTTTGAGCATGCTTGTACGCCTCACATTCAAACTGCGCTATATTTTTAAATGGCAGCTATAGGCAGAAATTAGGTAATATGTTTTTCATCATACCTTGATCCTATGTGATTTATTAATGCCAGGACAGCATTCTAAGCTGTTAGTTTCAACAAACAGGAGAGGCAGGAGAGAGACAAATGAAAGGATAATCAAGTAAGTTTGTGTATTTTGTATAATAGGAGAGGCAGGAGAGAGACAAATGAAAGGATAATCAAGTAAGTTTGTGTATTTTGTATAATACACCTGATTAACCTTGTAATTGTCTCTCTCTCTCTCTCTCTCCCATCTCTGCTCTTCATTTGAAGTCTCCGGTTTTTGTAAGTTTTTTTTTAAATGATACAAAAGTAAATTTTCCTAGCATATATTAATGGAAGAAAGTCCAGGCAACTGCACTTTTTTCCATTGGTATATGCATGATTTACAATGGGCACGCTGGTCGGCTGACCAATCAGTGTGTTCATTTTTGAATGTTAATGTTAATGACCAATCATTGTATAATATTTACATACTGGGCCTCAAACTATGATATTCTTATGAAAGTATACATCTCCAACTTATGATACGATATCAATTAGTAACATTTTCACTGGGAACACAGTTTACACAATTAAAAACTTTCACATTCAGAAGATTTATTTTTATTCAATATGCTTCTGTTTACCATGTTTGTCTGAGACTTCAGTCAAAAAAAAAAACTTTTCAGCAGAGGCCCAGGGAGAAAAACCCCAACATATAAACATTTTAAACAGGCACTCAGTAATATAAATGACTATGTACTAAGTAATATGAATTAACAATTACACATTTATTTGCTAATGAGATTGTATTCATATGAAATAAAGGCAACAATTTCAATATAAAAGGTATTTGTGCATCAGCTGATGCTGAACATTGAGCATATTGAAAATCTATTATCAAACAGATAACAGATTATGTAATTAGTGCTTCAGAAGTCAAATAAATGAAGGCAAGAGAAGGAACTAGGTAGGAAGAAAATGATAAAATCATTGTTAAAAAGTTAAGAGGTGGTACATAAAGCAGGATCATTGACAAGTGTGTGTGTGTGTATATATATATATATATATATATATATATATGTATATATATAGAAGAACAATACCCACAAATGATGGTAAAGTATGGAAATCACAGTATATAAACCAATTCAGGAAAAAATCCGCAATAAAGAGTTCACTCTAGTAGCAACAAAAAGACAAGAATTTTAATATACGTAAGCGCTTTCGCGGTAATCCGCTTCATCAGACGTAACATCAAATGTCAGTTCCGTTTAGCTTAGATACATACAGTTCCATCACTTCCTGGTTGAAGCCAAGCAGATTTAAAGGTATAAAGCCATAAAACTACATTGTATAAATATGCACTCACAAAAACAAATTCAAATCGACAACGTCATTGAAATACCATCAAATTCTAAAAAATGTGAAATACAGGATTAAACCTACGCAAAGCGCTTGTAGAAAAACAGAAACAAACTCGCGACATCATATATATATATATATGTCTCTCATAAAGGTTATATTAGAGGTATACAGGTGGGGTTAGCAGTGTCACAAAAGTATGTATATGGCTGGGAGATGCTAGTAAAGCTGTTCTGGTACTGGCGATTACAAGTTGTGGGGTACAGGATTCTAAATGAAGAGAAATGGATTGATGATATGTCACTTTGAAGATAACAGTGGCATTTATCCCAAAGGTATACAGGAGCAGAGCCATTGATTTGACAGGTGAAGTTCTAACTTGTTTTAAATGATTCAGAATGGATTTTAGTGGTAGTGAGATGTGCTTCCATAGTTTAGCTATGGTAACAGTATCAAGCTCTAGTAGGACAATTTTAAAAAGAAAGCAAAAATAAATATCAGATCATACTAATGAAAAGAGTGTCACTGTGTGGTAGACAAAACAGTTAAACATCATCAGGCACTCAGCAAATAACTAGTTAGTGAAGTCTAAATGACTGAGTTTGTCTTGTTCCATGCATATACTACCATTATGTATTTTCAGAGTTGCCACTGAGGTCAACGAGTACGGTTAGATGTATGTAATCGGTTCTGGCAATGGAATATGCTCATAATGCTCATGACTGTAGTACTAAATACTAACAAAGGAACACACTGAAGATAGGATTTTAGTACGAGATACAAATACTAGAACGCAGTGATGATATTCAGCAATGCAACAGCCAACTGTGACCCAATCTGAATGGGATGTAAAATGGCATTTATCTGCGATAACATGAAAAGCTGTTCTTTCACCATTTAGAGAGTAAAGCTGATGGGCATCCATTTTAGAAAGTGAAGAAATACAAGCCAGCTTTAACATAATTTGCTGGTATCAGGTTATATATCAAACTAAGAACAAAAAACAAAGAGTCTTCTGGGTTAATAAAATCCTTTACTGGTGTCTCCTGGTACCTCGGCTGAAAAGCCTTCAAGGGATAATTAACACACAAGAAACACAGTCCATATATAGCAAATTAATCAACAATTAATAAACTAATGCCCAAAAATTGCAAGTGATACACCAAATTTAAAGTGATACATCAAATTTACATAAACAATCATATTGTCCCACATATTTCCCGATTGCACATTCAGATTAGTACATTCAAATTTGTACATTTAAATTAACCTCCAGGTTGAGACCTGAAGGAAATAATGTATTAAAATTAATGATGAACCTGGTTTCTAGAACCAGTAACTTGTCCCTATATAACTCCGCATGTTGATGCATGGGCTTGGCTAGTACACTGAAAAATAGAGAGGAATCGGATCCCCCATGCCTGATGTCCCCCAAATGCTCCAAAATGTGTTTTTTAACTTGTCTCTTAGTCTGTCCAATGTACCACATACTCGAAGAGCAACCACATCCCACAATATAAACCACTCCACTAGAGTGATAGGTGAAACTCTGCATAGCTTTATATACTCTATCTTTGGTCTTATTGCCATGTAGATTCCTTACCCTAGGACAAACTTTGCATTTGGAACAAGGGAAACATCCCACCCAACAACCACTACCTGCCTTATTGTTCTTCCTATTGAGCAACTGTTTCAAATTCATAGGGTGGTAGTAGGCTATCGGCCCTAGGGCCTATACAAGCCTAGCCATAACAATTCCCTGGATATTTCTTCCCAGAATATTTACCTCCCTGGACCAATGTCTAGCAGGGTGACTGATGTGATCCCCAGTTCAAAAATCTTCTATGTGAAAAAATTATATTTTCTGGAAACACACCTTTAGTCATATCCCCCTCACAACTATAGGCCAAAACTTCCTAACTAAATTCATTAGTGTATCAGAAAAGGGAGAAAACCTGTTGACAAAAAACAATCTATCAACTTCCTCATTATAAACCCGTTCCTCTCCCTTCCTTCTAATGCCAGAATTGCCTCTCTGATGGGTGCCTAAAACTTTTCCTCTGTCCTAATCAATAAATCAACCTGATAACCCCTGGATAACAATTTATCCCTTACTTTAACAAACTCCCTACCAACCAAATTTTTGTCAGATGTATTGTTGAAAATGCGTTTATATTTTCCATACGGTAATGAATCCAATAGGTGGGGGGATGCATACTTGAGGCCAATAAAAAATTGTTAGCCACAGTTTCTTTATGGTAAGGTCTGAACTGAACAGATTCATCCCGTCCCACATAAAGTTCCAAGTCCAAGAACTGTATCACCTCTCTGTTGGTCTTAAAAGTAAACGACAACCCAAAGTTGTTCCCTTCCACCATGAATTCCTCAAAATGTCCCATTTCCCTTTACATACAAAGATCAAATCATCTGTATAGCTCTTATAGATAATTATGCTACTGGAAAAAAATTGTTGTTATAAATAAACTTATTCTCAAAGAAATTCATGAAAATAATAGCATAAGGAGGTGCAAGGGAAGCACCCATAGCGGTGCCTCCCTTCTGCAAAAATAAGTCATCCTCATACTCAAAAAAATTATATGTCAAACTGAACTCCGATAATTGTAAAATATAACTAGTTCTGGGACCCACAGCCAACATCCTGGCTACGGCTTCCATATGCAGTGAATGGCTGATGCTAGTATACAATGCCTTCACAAAATTCCTGGCTATTCCTAATATGTGAAGGCACCCATGAGGCATAATTTTTCAACTGTTCATCCAAAACAATTCCTACATTTTGTAAATACCCCACAACAGACACTATCAGTCTTCCTGGGGGATCCATTAAACTTTTATGAATTTTAGGGATGGTGAAAAATCCAGCTCTTTTATGGCTCTTCACAAACAATTTCTTAACATCCTTCGTACTGAAAAAACCTAACCTTTCACCCCTTTCCAACATTTCTAATAATAGGGAGTTAAACTCAGCAGTTGGGTCATGATCTAACTTCGAATAAACATTCTCATCATTCAATAACTGACATGCCATCTTGTTATATTTTTCTTTAGATAAAATGACCCAATTGCCCCCTTTGTCTGCCTGTGTATTTGTTATCCCATATGGTTTGCAATGTTAGCCACTCCTTTATGGTTAAATTATACATTTTCTGCTTTTTTACAAAATCACTGTATTCGCGTTCAATTTCTCTACACAATGTTTTTTCAAAAACATTAATAGCAGTAGTGTTCTCAGGAGAAATAAAATGACTCACAGAAGGAACAGTTGGAACTTTCAACTTTCCATAACCAGTGATGAACCCTCCCCCCCATTATCATTGCCATCGTCAACCACATATTCATGATCAAACAAATAATCATTATAACATTCATCCTCATGAAATCATTCTGAATCATTGATGTTAACAAAAATATTATTGTGCAAAGATAAATTCAACAGTGAACTGTCAAAGTCCATCATGTCACTTTCCTCTGTTACACCAGTTAACGGAACTTCGTTTAAATTATTCTAAACACTTTTATTGTGAAAAAACATCCTCAAATTAAATTTCTTACAAAAAATGCCCTACTTCCAAAAATAAATCTGCTAAGCTAGGGAAACATGTAGGTACAAACTTAATGCCTTTGCTTAATAAACATTTGATACCTTTATCAATTTTCAAACATGTTGTCTTTCGGCTTTTCCCGGTTAGGGGTCGCCACAGCGGAACTCCTGTCCGCTAATGATTGGCAGTAGATTTTCACAAACGCCGAGGTGCCAGCTCGACGTTCAACCTTCAGCAAAGGCACGCCCATTTACGCATGTCTTTCAAACGCCCACCAAACCGCAGGGAGGACATGCAGACTCCATACAGAAGGCATTCCCCGCACTCCAGCTGAGAATCGAATGGGAGAACTTCTTGCTGTGAGGCAACAACACTACCGCTGCACCACCGCGGATGTATCAAGTTTCAAACATGATAAATTAATAATATCAAACTGCCCAGGCTTGACATACTTATTGGGCGAAAAGTCCTCAGTCCTCAAATGAGCTGGAACAATGTCCAAAAGTGAACACAATTTTATCTTTTTCTTCTTCTATTGTTCGACCCAACACCTCCATTGTTTCCTTGCCACTTCTGGCCACTTCCTCTCAGTTGCTGGGGACTGCCTCGTTGTTGCTGTTGTACATCCTCACTCGTCTCCATATTTAAATTTTCGAACGACACGCACTTCCTGCTACTGGATGCAGTCTCACTAGAAGAAATAGAGGAATCCTGTGAGGACAAGTTACTGGCTCTAGAAACCAGATTCATCATTAATTTTAATACATTATTTCCTTCAGGTCTCAACCTGGAGGTTAACTTAAGTGCACAAATTTGAATGTATTAATCTGAATGTGCAATCAAGAAACATGTGGGACAATATGATTGTTTATGTAAATTTGATGTATCACTTTAAATTTGGCGTATCACTTGTAATTTTCGGGCATTACTTTATTAATTGTTGATTAATTTGTTATATATGGACTGTGTTTCTGGTGTGTAAATTATCCCTTGAAGGCTTTTCAGCCGAGGTACCAGGAGAGACCAGTAAAAGATCTTATTAACCAGGAAGACTCTTTGTTTTTTGTTTTTATTCTTTTTGTGTTTTTGTTATTTTATATACAATCCAGCTAAGTCAATGAGCCTTTTTTAGCAGGAAAAACATGAGTATATTTAGAGTGCTGAAGAAAAATGGTGGTGATGATACTGGCAAAACCCCTCTAATCTTTATAATCTTTAAGGGATGTGTAAGACCAAGACACATGAAACCCTGCTGGTAACTCCCTTTGCTCTAATATTTCAAAAACCTGGAATCCCATTCCTCAAACATTAAAACAAGACCACTCATTAAAGTCGTTTAAAATACAATTAAAGTCTCACATAATTCCTGGCTCTGCAGATGTGCTGCACCTGGATAATGATGCCCCTTCTTCTCCTCTAATGTCTCCCTCAACACTCCTACTTACCTCTGTCTGTACTTGATTTAACTCTTATCCATCCCTGCTATCTCATCCTTCTAATCAACTGTTATTGTCCTTCAAGAAATAGTGCAATTCATGTCATTTCTCATTCAGTGATAGTCCTCGCTTCTAACAGTTTAGTATATATTTAACTTCACAGTTTTATCTAACTGCCTCCTATCCCTATATTCTTTGATTATAAAATTTGAAATGTGGTCTGGATTCACTATGGAAATCTTTTGAAACTTTTATCCTATACTATTGCTGTATTTTATTGTTTTTGCATGTTGTGTGTGTGTGTGTGTGTGTGTGTGTGTGTGTGTGTGTGTGTGTGTGTGTGTGTGTGTGTGTGTGTGTGTGTGTGTGTGTGTGTGTGTGTGTGTGCGTGTGCAAGTGCAAGTTCAGACATTATTGACTTTTTTTTATATAATTCATAAACTTACATAAGGGAGCCTTTCTCCTTGCGCCTTGGCTAAAAATGGGACCTGTGCCCAATTGGGCTTTCCCAGTAATCAAAATCAATCAATCAATAATAAATAAATAAATTAAATGTATAACAGTAGGTATCTCTGTAAATGTTTTGCAAGTACTGAGAAATTAAATTCTAAAACAAAGTTAGCAAAGGTGAATGAGATTCTTCCTAAGCCTGAACTTAATCATAGTACTTTAGAAATAGATGAAAAAATAGATCCATGTGAAGCTGAGTTCATCTATCACTCAGTTTAACCACAAGCTAGACCAGTGGATTGAGAATAGGAAATGTACACCAGGCCTGGCCCCATGCCCCTTATGGACAGATGTAGCTTATAAATGTCTGGGCTCAATGTCCTATTTGGATACAGGACACCATTATTCTTTAAGGAGAACTTGGCTAGGCTTAAAGACCCTCTTACAGATCATTAGCCTAGTAACAATCTATGAATCTATGAATAAAAGAGAGCATCGATGGAGAAGATATAGAATCCAATAAAAGTAAAATAGAAACTTTTTGGACTAATAAGGCTTCTGTATCAGAACAGAATATAAATACCTGATACAGGAAATCTTGGCTGATAATGAATAGCTGGAGTAGCTAAGGCAACCAAGGACAAACCGATGGATAATATATAATGTTCTACAGAAGGCTGCAAAAGAGAACCACTAACCAATAAATTAAAAAAAAGGTTCCAAAATAGCTTTGTACAAAGGGAATTCTGATACCGCTTGGGAGAATCTGGGGTTCAAAAACCTGGAGTGTGACCCTCTGTCTCTTTTTCTTTCTCCAGATATATAGTCCAGCATAACATATAAGGAGACCATTTTGGAAAAGAATAAAGAGACTGACTGATCACAGCCAGATAAATAAAAAATAAAAAACTTGACATCAGGCCAACAGTCAATTGGCAGACTTTAGCAGCATGAATAAGGAATAACCCAACTGGTAGGCACACAACCAAATGTTGTGAGGAACACTGGAAGACCTGCCTAGGAATAGTTGGTTTCCCTCTCCAATATACACTCAACACTGACTTGATTAGGACTGTTATTTATTATACTCTAGAGATACCCCCTGAGGAGGCCCTAGCCTGCTGTGAGGATACTCCCAAGCCTCTAGCTGTATGTCATACAAGGGAAGTTTGTGCCAGTAAATGTGAGCTGCAGAAAGCCCAACTGATTTTTGCATATGTGCACCTAACAGCTAATCAGAGTATTTGGCCTTCTTGGTGATCATGGGATATGGAGGACATGATAGTGTCTCAGTTATTATTTCTGTAATGCTACTGGAAGATTTCAACATTCATGGGAAATGAGGGAGACATCTTAAAACATGTGACGGAAAGGAATGGCTTGCCTGATCTAGCCATCCATCCATCCATCATCCATCCATCCATCCATCCATCCATCCATCCATCCATCCATCCAGCCATCATCCATCCATCCATCATCTATTCATCTACCCATCCATCCATCAGTCTATCCATATATCCACCATTCATTTTCAGCTCCTGTGGTATGAAATTTAGGGTCACAAGGAGTTCACTCCAATCACAGCAAGCAATAGGTATTGGCAAGAAATTATCCCAAATATTATGCCAGTAAATCACAGCTTATAAAAAATTGAATGGTGAATTGTTATTAGATTTCTATCCTATTCATAGACTGTTGATAATAAACATTGTGCTCAAACACAAGGCTGTTCATAAGTATAATTGATTCTAGAGCAATGTGGGTCAAAGGTCAATGATCATCTCTGTAGTCATGTTATCAGACCTGATGCCATATGTTCAGGACATTTTAGTCAAGAGACAGAGAGATACTAAGATGTAAGCTGATCATCATTTTGTGTTAAGGTGTTTAAGATGACTAAGTCAATGACTGAGTGACCTTAGCAACTCAAAAGTGTATTAATATTGTTATGGGAGTACCTAGCAGATCCTTCTATGTAAGATGAGTTCATCTCTCATTATCTGAAGAGTTTATCCCAGATACTAATGGAGGCTGCGACATGAAGTCCAAATGGGCAGTTTAAAAAGCACCAGTAGCTAAGAAAACAGCAAAGGGGCTATAGTAGAAAAGTGATCAGGCCTTGTTGTGGTATTAGCCCTATTATCCACTGGTGGTCACTAGTGGTGAGGGAAGCAATTGAGTTAAAGAAAGATGCTTTCTACACCTTGATAAAATGGAGGTATCCAGAAATGAACAATAGGTGTTGACAGACCAGAAAGACAGCCACTGCAACAGTCACAGAAGCAAATGCTTGATTGATGGAGAATTTGGTGAGGACATGAAGAGTGACTTTTGGGTGACTTCATAGAGGTACAGGAAAGCCAAACAAATACTGAGAGGTCATATATTTCCCAGACTATTCTTGAAAAGAGTGAAGAAACTGTGACTTTGACTGGGGACATTTTTCAGAAATGGAAGGAACTTCTGATCTCAGTAAACATGGGATCTTTGAAGGAGGCATAGTAGGAAACAACTGGCAGTCATGGGTCCATTTATATAGATAAGATCATTGTAGCAGTTAAACAATTCCATGGTGGCAAGGCTCTGGAAGTGAATGAGAAATGAGCAGAAGTGCTGAATTTGCTGGATATTGTTGGAGTGTTGTGGTTAATGTACCATTTCAATGCTGACAGAAGGTGGAGACGGTACTTCTGGATTGCATATGGGAGTGCTGGTTCCATTAGTTAAAAATGAGGACAAGGAAGTACGGGAAGTGCATAGTGCCTTTCAACCTCATTGAGAAATACCAGGATACTACAAAAGAGGCGTCATATGATAGCTGAGCCTCATGTGTATAGTTAGTAATTACGCATGAAGTCCAGAGTCCCTTAATCAGCCTTGTCCAAACGCCAAATAGCCCCAAAACAAAGTCTGCTTAAGTGACTTGCTCAAGGTCACACAGTAACCTAATGAGGGTAGTGGGAATCAAACCCTGTATTACAAGAAGTAGCTTGTTAACAGCTTACAGCTTGACTGCCATCTGCCATGCTTCAGAAGGTACAATGTAGGTTCTGAATTGACCATGGACAGTGGTTCATCATTTTGCCCTTGAAAAGATACTGGAATGTTCAAGGGTGTTTGCAAATATGGTGTGCATGTCCTTTGAGGGCCTGGAGAAAATATATGACTTGTGTATCTCAGGCTGTCTTGTTTGAAGAGGGGGTCTCAAGGCCACTGTCGTGTGGAATTCAAATTCAGGTTTGCATAGCAGGAGTTGTGTCCACATTCTCAACATTAAATTGAATATACTCAAAGTGGATAAATGACTCTGCTAGTGATATAATTGTCACCCCTATTGTTTCTTATATTCATGGACAGGATATCAAGGAACAGCCAATGTTTGAATATCATTTAGTTTACAAATGTGAGGACTGCAGATGATGTTATCATCTTGTCCTCAAGTGATTATGATCTTCAGTGGCAGTGGAGTCTGAGCATGAAGAAGCTGGGATTAAAATCATTTCCAAACAATCCAAGGTCATGGTTCTGTGCTGGAAGTAAAGAGTGGAATACCCACTTATTCACTACAGCTGTGAGTGGGACAGTGGATGAATTTAGGTATCTTGTGGTTTTGATCAGAGTAAGGGTAGAGAGGACTGGCAAACTGATTAGCAGATGTCAGTCTACCAGATGGTCTATATCCCCATACCCACCTATGAGGATGGTGGTATAACATCCAGTTCTATAGATAGGTTTTCTGTAAAAATGCCTGCATATTTTGTGCAGTGACTAAAAGCATGAGTTGCAAGAAGCAAGTGGTCAAAAGTAGGTGTTTTACAGAGTTGTGAGTTCACTCTTCCTGACAGAGTAAGGACTTTGGTAACTCACTGGGATCTCAGTGTAGATGTACCGATCTATAATCTTGAGAGGAATCAGCTTTCAGCTAATGATGACTTGGGGCTCTATAAAGGCTTCCATCTAAATGCATGCCATCGGAGGTATACAAGGCATGATTCCAGAAAGAATCCAAGATATGATGCAAAAATGGTATCTCTTAGTATTTAGATAAGCAGCTGGGGATCCCATTAGTCTGCAAAAGCATTTTGGAAAATGGACAGATAGATGGCCACAGTAAAGGATGTGTTATGATTTTATGCAAAACTTTTTCTAATTCATTACCAAAATGGATGATTTATAATTCAGATGACAAGAAATAACCTGGCAGGCTTACGATTAAGATAGATGTTAGAAAAAGACATAAGAGTTTTCTGAAAAATATGCTTAAATGCCATTTAGTCTTAAAATGCAAAATAAATATGCTGTAACTAAACAATTGTTTGAAATTACACTGGATATTATACAACAAACATGAAACTGAAACACATCTACAGTACTTTCTTTACCTAACAACCCCGATAAATGGATACAGTAATTTGAAACACATTAAATTTGCATGATTGTAGAAAGAGGCAGCTAGTATATCACGCTTGCCTCTTGAACACATTAAATGTTCTCCTCCTCCTCCAGCCCTTCCTTCTCTCTCTCAACATTCCTCCACCTCTAGCATGCCTTGCTGAATTTTTCCATGGATTCTCCCTCTCTCTGCCACCTATTCCGAGTGTAATTGGATTCCGCAATCTGATGCCTTTGTTCCACCATCCTTTCTTTTCTGTGTGACCCCATCACATCTTCCAAACAAGAACTTGTACAACCTTGTTAAATACTCCTATCTCATTTGGTATACACTGAGAGCAGTTCTAGCTCCCGTAGTCCATCTAAAGTCATGTCACATAAACACTTATCTCCAACTGCACAGTACCTTTATCTCCCACATGCTCATCCACCTGATTAACTCACTCATCCTAAACTGTGATTCAGCTCCACACCATTACCACTTTAAACCCACTGCATATAATCTGATGTCCTCTTTCATCCCACTGGTATCTGTCAGCAATCCTAACCTAGCTACTACTGCCCATATCTCCACCTCCTGTATGTTTCCTACTTTAACTCTGTTCTCCCTTTTATTTTCCATTTATGTAACTGTAAATATATTTGGTTTGCTCACACACACACACACACACACACACACACACACACACACACACACACACATGGTCTACCTGACAGAAACAAAATGTTAGTAGACCAAATTTCAGATGACAAAGACCAGAAGCTCGAAATTTCATGAGTGAAACTTCATAATACTGACATTCAGAAGACTGAACATGTGAAATGCCAACTATCCAAGCTGAGTGGAAAAGGAAATCCACTCATTATCACACTGTAGTGCAATCTCGCAGTTGGTGTATTTAAGTTGCATGGGTTTTGGGGGCACAACCCCCCATGGGGAGTGCAGGGGGGTGCAACCCCCCCCTGCAAAAATGTAAAAGTAAGTAATCAATAATTATTTTTCTGAAATGTAATTTTCTGTGATGAATATTCATGTCAGTGCTATAGCTGCCTTCATGAATATTTAGTGGGATATTTTTTTTGCTGTGCGGGTATTGGTTGGTGGGTGGGGTTTACATGAGGTGAGGTACATGGTTTGGGTTTTGATAGGGTAGTGTGCTGTTGCTATAGTAGTAGTGGTTAGCATCGTAGTCTTGTTTCCTGCAACCTATGCACTGCATTTTAAGTATTATTCTATATGTAGTGTGAGAATTTAACTTTGCAGTAGAATATTTGTAGGACATGTCCACAGTTTCTTTCTAGTACTGCATTGCAGGTTGGTCGGTATTTTACAGTTTTAGTCATGTGGAAGTTGGGTTTTTGAATTGTCAGAATTTTCAGATTTCGGTTTTGTGGTTTTGGTGTTCTGAATGTCGGTTATGTGGTATTTCAGTATTTCGGGTTTGTTAAGTAGACCCATATATATACATATGTATCGTTTGTCAGATTTTCTGTACTTACGCATACATGTAAACCCTTGTTATTTTGTGTTCTGTGCATTGGTTTCTTACATTATAATGTAACCTGGGCTGAGATTCTAATTGGTCATTGTTTCATCAGTGTTCTACCACAGTAAATAAATTTAAATAAATAAATCACATCCTTTCTCCTTTACCAATGTGCCTCTCTGCTGGCTTTCATCTGAGCTTCTTCCAGTAACCTAATGTCCACCACTTTATCCTAATTCTTCCATGCAACACTCAAGGTGAGGACTGACCTGAGTTAGTTTAAATGCAAATGTTATCCTCTTTGCGCCAGGGGTCTACACCTTTGCTAACACACTCTCTAGCATTCAGTTCACTGCTGCCACCATTCTCTCATTTTGTTTCTCATGATGTGATCAATACCCACTCTCCCAGATGTCTTCTTACTCCAGGGCTATTATAACCAAAGTGCAATAATTTGCATTTGTTAGCACTGACCTCAGCTGCTGGCTTTCTGCCCACTTCATTAGCTTTTCCAAGTCTTTCCTTAGACTCCTCCCCCATTATGTAACTGCTACACTTATCTTTGTTTCATCAGCAAGGAGACAAATCCTGTTTCGTGGTCTGTCAGGTATGTCTGAAATAGTTTGATGTGTACTGGACTCAGAACCTACCCTTTCAGTAGTCCACTAGTCACTTATTTCTTTCCTTTCAAAGCAACCACCTGGTGAAGTCCAGGTAGATAGCATCTATTAGTACTCCCATGTCAAGTGCTCACAGTGACCAAACATAGAAATGGATCACATTTCACAGACATTTCCTTCTGCCCATGAATCAAAGTTACATTCTCTAAGAAAGCAATCAGACATTTTCTCAGGATTTTCTACATGGCTTTCCCTAATATAGCTATTAAGCTAACGATACTGTAAATCCCCTTGATTTTTCTTAACCCCCAACTGTACAATAGCACACGCTTATCCAGCAGTGGTTTCTATGTGCAAAATACTGCTAGTATGAGTCTACGTGTGTAATATGAGTATGAGTATACATGTGTAGTATAAGTCTACATATGTAGTATGAGTATACGTGTGTAGTATGAGGTGTAGTATAAGTATACGTGTAGTTTGAGTCTACATGTAGTATGAGTATACATGTGTAGTATGAGTATACATGTGTAGCATGAGTCTACATGTGTAGTATGAATATACATGTGTAGTATTAGTCTACATGTGTAGTATAAGTATGAGTCTACATGTGCAGTGTGAGTATACATGTGTAGTATGAGTATAAGTATACATGTGTAGTATGAGTCTACATGTGTAGTGTAAGTATGAGTATACATGAGTCTACATGTGTAGTGTGAGTATAAGTATACATGTGTAGTATGAGTCTACATGTGTAGTATGAGTATACATGTGTAGTATGAGTCTGTAAGTGTAGTATGAGTATACATGTGTAGTATGAGTCTACATGTGTAGTAAGAATATGAGTATACATCTGTAGTATGAGGTGTAGTATGAGTATACATGTGTAGTATGAGCCTGCATGTGTAGTATGAGTATGAGTATACATGTGTAGTATGAGTCTACATGTGTAGTTTGAGTATGAGTCTACATGTGTAGTGTGAGTATTTTTTTTTTTTTTTTTTTTTTTTTTTTAACATTTGTTGACCGGGAATGTCCGACTAGGTTCCACAGAGCCTGTTTTCAGTGGAGGCCCAGGGAGAAATGCTCCAGATGCATATCTTTGGAATGTGGGAGGAAACCGGAGTACCCGGAGGAAACCCACGCGAACACAGGGAGAACATGCAAACTCCACACAGAAGGCACCCCAGCCGAGAATTGAACCGGAGAACCTCTTCCTGTGAGGCAACAACGTTAACCGCTGCACCACTGTGCCGCCCATATAGTATACATGTGTAGTATGAGTCTACATGTGTAGTATGAGTATACATGTGTAGTGTGAGTATACATGTGTAGTATGAGTATGAGTCTACATGTGTAGTATGAGTATACATGTGTAGTATGAGTATGAGTCAACATGTGTAGTATAAGTATACATATGTAGTATGAGTATGAGTCTATATATGTAGTATGAGCATACATATGTAGTATGAGGTGTAGTATGAGTATGCATGTGTAGTATGAGTCAACATGTGTAGTATGAGTATGAGTCTACATGTGTAGTATGAGTATACATGTGTAGTATGAGTATGAGTCTACATGTGTAGTATGAGCATACATGTGTAGTATGAGTATGCATGTGTAGTATGAGTCAACATGTGTAGTATGAGTATGAGTATACATGTGTAGTATGAGTATGAGACGATGTGTAGTATAAGTATACATATGTAGTATGAGTATGAGTCTACATGTGTAGTATGAGTATACATGTGTGAGGGATTCTTCTGTTTTTTTTTTTTTTTTTTAACAGTCTGTTTTGATCCTTTAGAGCAAGATGTGTCAGGGAATATAAAATGAGAAACTCATTTGTGTAATGTATTTGGTCTCTGTGCCAAATTCTGGTTTTAAAAGGTTAAGCAGCTTGAAAAATATACTTTATCATCCAACGTAAAATAATATTTCTGTATCTACAGAACTTGGGAATCATCAAAGTGTTGCTTCAATGTAAAAGATGAAGTCTTTTATGTTATAAAGAAAAAGTTGTTACTGAAGTGTTATTAATAAAACATGAATTATTCTTGCATTTTGTTGCCTGTTTACAGCTTTGAGTCTGATGAATCTTTACCACCTGTGATATGATATTGTTAATGTTCTATACGTGTTTGCATATGTACAGGAAAAACTGAAAAAAAATTAAAACTCAAAATTTTGGACCATATTAGTAGCATTGAAAATGGCTCCCAAAGTAATGCTGTTGTTCCTGCTCTACATGTAAAAAATACTGACAGCAATCGGTTGTTTAAATATATGGGTACTGAATTTGTGGCAACATCTAGAATCATGAGAAACAATATTTTATTGCAGCAGGAACATTTTTGTCAGTCTAGGTTCCTTAAATGTTGCACACAGCTCTGAAATATTACTTTAACTTGAAAAACCTTCTGTACTAGGCTTCATCTGTGACTGCTCTTCAAAATTTGTAAATTGGGTCATGTTTGTTTCATCATTCAGAGTTTAGGTCTATACTATGTGCCTTTTAATGTTCTTATATGATGTCTCAGAGCACTCATAATTTGTCATGTTACTTGCTTATCTATTGGCTTCACCCCCTACACCACCGTCCTAATGCATGCTGACCCTAACAGGCAGCATGTCATCTTACCGAAGGTAGTTTTGGTGGACACAAAGAAATTGATGAAACCACTTTCATTGACAGTGGAGATTGCCTTTTTCTCCACTGTAGTGCAACTTCGGAGTTGGTATATAAAACTCCAGGGGGTGTGGAGGTTGTTTTTTTTTAATGTTTGCTAAAGATGGAGATCTGCTTTTGAGTTTTTTTTGTTCACCAAAACTGCCTTTGATGAATCAACATGAATCTACTCTAACAATGCCCCTTCC
>NC_056746.1:1245544564-1245559564 GCF_019279795.1 Protopterus annectens
TCAGAGACTGAAGTTCTTTCTTGATGCTGGAGTCTTGAGAATTTGTCTTACTGGAACTCATTTCAGACTGATAAACTGACAGGAAAATTTCCAAAGTAATTTCTGACAGGAATATTATTAAGATTTCCTTTCTTTTTTAGATATAGTTCAAGAACTATAAAAAACAAACATATTTAGAAAGAAAATTACTTCAAGAATTAATTTTTTAAGTAATTAATTCCTGTCAATGTAATGAAATTGGTGGAGCTGAAGAAATCTGCTGCTATCCTGTGTTCATCCTTGGCCACCTCTTCAAGAGGAATCTTGATGAGTGGATGGGAGATCGTAGGTTTACCCCGGGTATCACTTCTGTGTCACTGTTAGACAGAGGCACAGTATACTAACCTCGAAAAAGGACATAGCAAAATAAATTTAAAATGGGTGGCGAAAGCCAAACACATTCTGGCTAGACTTATAAATGCCCTAGGGCAGATAGCCTAGTATGAACCTATGAACCTATGAACCTTACCATGCTTAATTCACAGTGTGGAAAACATCTCTGAGTCTTGTCTTGTGTGTTACGTACCCCTTCAATGAGCATTTCTTGTTTACTAGAACTGCACCTTTGCATCAGAACAGTAGACAGTATAACCAGACTTACAAAGACCTACCAAATCTCAGACTTTATAGCAAACTTAAAAACAGTTACTTGCTTTAACTCATTAACACCTTTGTGGTGTGGAATGTCGTGCTTCTTACAACCTACACACATGCTTGCATTCTAGAGTATTTTCTGAAAAATTAACCTAAAAGGCATAAAATAATCAAGGCTTTTCTACTGCAAGACATCCTAGACTAACAATGTTTGTGTCATTTTATTAATGAATCCTTGCACTTTCTAATCCTGCCTATTATAAGCTGGTAAGTCACTTAGTTAAAAAGTCAGACCCAAGAAAGGTCTGGATGCCATAAGGAACCATTGGTATTAAATGGAAGTATACAAAAAAGGAGCAAACTTATTCTCACCTAAAGTGATGAATGCAGTGTTTATCGCTTCACTCCTGCACAACTAGTTGTGTGGGCTGCCTTGTTTCATTCAAGCCTATACTGTTTGAAAGACAGATCATAGCACCTGCTATTCTAACAGTGCAACTTAATAGTGATACAATGTTGGTATTTATTGTCATGATCAAACAGTTTAAATAAGAAAAAATAATTTTAACTGAACATGTAAGGCAAGAAGCTGCTTTACATATGCAGGTGAAAATTTGCTCTTAATTAAAATTTTCTGTAACTGCAAGCTCCAGGCAGTTTTTGTCCAGCCTGCTAGTAGTTAGGAATGTGACATCATGTTAAGTAGCATAACTAAATTTGCAGTGATTAATGACCATTATGAGTGCCAAAACCAATGCCAGTGTGAATCAGAATTTCTATGCGGATTTTAAGCATTATGAATTTGACCCACTGTATTTACTAGACACATAACTTGCACAGGAAAATAATTTTCTTGGGTGGCAAAAGCCAGGGTACCGTTTGGCTAGGCTTATATAGGGCCAATAGCCTAGTACCTACCTATGAAGTGAAGCAGAAAGAATGTTTTATCACACAGTGCAAGTTTCATAAACCATACTCAAGTCAAGAAACCTAGGATATACCACGTACTGTTTTGTTACAATGCCTATTGTTGCACATAAATTACAAAATCCTCATAAAGTCAATGCTGCAGGCTTGTGAAACATAAATCAAAGAAAACATTTACTTTAGCAATTGCTTCCAACAGGTTGTAGCCCCTCTTATCAAAGACAACAAAACCTCTAACCCCCAACCTCACCACTACCTAACATAATTCTCTATTAGAGCAATCTCCTCTTCCACTATTAAAAAATGCTAAAGTTAAAAATACCAGGTTTTACCACAATCTCCAACCTGAGTATCTAAAATTAGCAGCTGAAGCTGTATCATTCCTTATATCTATATTAATAAATAGATATGTCCTTGAGAGTTGTGTCCTCACCATCTGGAAAAAAGCATATATACTCTCCCTGCACAAAAAAGACATCTCTGCAGAATATTCCAACTACGTACCTATTGCTATCCTTTATCCATTATCTAAATTACATTAAAAAATGCATTCACTCTCAATTACTTTACTATCTAACCACTAATAATCTATTCTCCCCTACACAACACGATTTTCGAACTAAGCACAGTACCACCACTTCTTTACTTCACTTTACCGATAAAATCATTAAAATAGAAAGTCTGGTAATCTAGTCTTCTCCCTATTTCTTGACTTTTCAAAGACATTTGATATTGTCTGTCATCATAAACAGCTACAAAAACGTACCTCCCTCTCTTGGTTTTAGAGCTACCTATTAAAGAATAAGTAGTCAAATGGCAGTATGAATATACCTTATTCTAATGAGTAACTGTAGGAGGTACCACAGCAATCCATACTAGGATGCCTGTTCAACATATTCATAAATGCTCTTTGCTATGCTGTCAAACATGCTATACCTATACAATATGCAGATGATTCTACTCTCGTCTGTACTATCCCCAACCTACAAAAGCTTAAGCAAGAATTGTTTACATCTATTGAATTCTGGCTAGATAACTCAAAACTCTTACTGAACCCCAAGAAAACGAAACTGTTGCAATTCACTCCAAAAGCAATCTCTCATAATAAAACTTCCCTAAAAATTACCTTATTAAATAAGACTAAGATTGAACAGGCCTCACATACAAAATTCTTAGGAGTAAGAAGTGATTACAAAATGAAGTTCGACCTTCACTTCTAAACATGAATATAAAAAACATCAAAAGCTTGGCCTGTTATTCAGAGCACAATTCTTAACTGACACAACCAGAGGAAACAATAAAAAAAAAAAAAACTACCTTCTCTCCACTCTGACATATGACTCTACTTTTTACAAACTTAAAAACTAATGTATAAGCAAAGCTCAAACAATGTTATAATAAAATAGTCTGTTTTGCTGCTAATACCCCCTATGTAACCCACTGCTGTCTAGGGCTTATAAATCTCAGTTGGACTGAACTCCCACATTATCTTCACCACAGTTAGCTCTTACTTACTGATACCCTAATACACAACCCTGACAAGTATCCTGCTCTAAAAGTCATGATTCAATGCTTGTATCCTAAAAGAACTCTCAGCTCCAAAGACAAACTCATGCTCACCATCACCAAATCCTTTAACTCAGCAGGAGTATCGCTATCCTCTGTGTATCCAACTTCTGGAATGTCCTCCCATCTCTTCTCAAACAGCTTGAAAACCATAAAGTTTTAAAAACCCAGCTAAGGGAGTACTTCCTAACATCTTGGCTATGTAGCTGTACATCTCCTGGATAATTATTCCTCAACATCTTTCTTAAATACATCTTTGCTCTTTTCATCTTTAACTGATGACACATTTCTCACCCTATCTATCCACTCTGATCATTTATGCTTCATAAACTGCCTGGCAAATTGTACTGTAATTCAGTCTGTATTATCAATTTACCAAATGCAATAACTTATCTTTCAACTTAAACGGCTGTATATCGTTATGCTTATTCAGTTGTTACACCACGTGCACCACTGGTATAGTAACTGACTAAGCATAACAATATGCAGCCATTTAAGTTGAGAGATAAGTTCTTATTGCATTTGGTAAATTGATAATACAGATTGAATTACAGTACCATGTGCACCTTTATTAAGCCGCGGTGGTACAGCAGTAGCGTTGTTGCCTCACAGCAAGAGGTTCTCCTGTTCGATTCTCGGCTGGAGTGCCTTCTGTGTGGAGTCTGCATGTCCTCCCCATGGTCGAGTGGCCTCCGAAAGACATGCGTGAATGAGTGTGCCTTCGCTTAAGGTTGGGTGTCTGGCTGGCAACTCGGCACCATAAAAATCTACTGCCAATCATTAGCGGACCGGAGTTCCGCTGTGGCGACCCCTAACCAGGAAAACCCGAAAAGACAAACAAACCATGTGCACCATTAAGTCTGGGACATCTTATCTATATAATAACTATTGTAAAAACTACCCTTGAACTTGCATGAGTGTAAATATCCAAATTGAGTACTATACCAAAGTTTCAGTCTCCTCTGAAAAGGTGTTTTATATCCAGTTGGACTTCCCTGGTAAATACATGTAAAATAAATAAATAAATAAAAACACAGTATTTGCATTTATGAAACATTTATATTATGATTTGACTGCACCAAGAGTTTTTATTTCATCTGTATTTTAAGTACAGCAAGAAAAGTTTGCTAAAAAGGTGCCAGCAGCAACATGAATGTGTTTCAAATGAAAATGAAACTGCTTCATTACAGATCTTCTTTTGGCTGCTCCCATTAGGGGTCGCCACAGCAGATCAACTTTTTCCATTTCTTCCTGTCCTCTGCATCTTGCTCTGTCACACCAACCACCTGCATGTCCTCTCTCACCACATCCATAAACCTTATCTTAGGCCTCCCTCTTTTCCTGTTACCTGGCAGCTTCATCCTTAGCATCATTTTCCCAATATACTCTGCATCCCTCCTCAGCACATGTCCAAACCAACGTAATCTTGCCTCTCTGGCTTTGTCTCCAAACCTTCCAACCTGGGTTGACCCTCTAATATACTTATTCCTAATCCTGTCCATCCTCGTCACACCCAGTGCAAATCTTAACATCTTCAACTCTGCCACGTCAAGCTCTGACTCCTGCCTTTTTGTTAATGCCACTGTCTCCAACCCATATAACATAGCTGGTCTCACTATCCTCTTATAGACCTTCCCTTTCACTCTTACTGGTACTCATCTGTCACAAATCACTCCTGACACTCTTCTCCACCCACTCCATCCTGCCTGTAATCTCTTCTTCACCTCTCTTCCACACTCACCATTACTCTGAACTGTTGATCCCAAGTACTTAAACTCATCCACCTTTGCCACCTCTACTCCCTGCATCCTCACCATTCCTCTATCCTCCCTCTCATTCACACAAATATATTCTGTCTTAGTCCTGCTAACCTTCATTCCTCTTCTCTCTAGAGCATATTGCCACCTCTCCAGGGTCTCCTCCACCTGTTCCCTACTCTCACTACAGATCACAATGTCATCTGCAAACATCATAGTCCATGGGGACTCCTGTCTCATCTCATCTGTCAACCTGTCCATCACCATTGCAAATAAGAAAGGGCTCAGAGCTGATCCTTGATGTAATCCCACCTCCACCTTAAACACATCCGCCACTCCCACCGCAGACCTCACCATTGTCACACTACCCTCGTACATATCATGTACCACTATTACATACTTCTCTGACACTCCCGACTTCCTCATACAATACCACAACTCCTCTCTACGCACCCTGTCATATGCTTTCTCTAAATCCACAAAGACACAATGCAACTCCTTCTGACCTTCTCTGTTTAACATGCTTCATTACAGATGATCTATCTAAATGGACAGCTGTGCTACACTCATCAAACTTATCCAATTTATTCTCCTTAAAGGAGACCAGAACTTCAGTTACTGGGGCAACTGTGCTGTTCTTACTGTCCATGTCCAGTTTTTGGTTTCTGGGAGACCAGAACTTCAGTTTCTGGGACTACTGTATGTATCCTTCTTATTTTGACTGCAGGAAATGGAGGCTTCAGTGTCTGCGACAGCAATGCTTTTTTCACTGTACTTATCAGCCTTATTCTGACGAGTTCTTCAGAGTCTGGGACAGCGGTACTTCTCTTACTGTTCATATCAGCCTTTTCTAAATAATTTAGTACTATTAACTTCATACATCACCAGAATAAGATATGTGAATTAATATACAGTTTCTGAAGTAAAAGAAGTCTATAACTCTTAATTATTGTCATTATTTATTAAGTACAATTCACCACCTTTTGTCCAAAAGTCATTGATTTTAGGAGGGATTGAGAGGGACATATTTAAAATGAGGGACGTCCCTGAAAATCAGGGAAAGTTGAGAGGTATAAGTTCTTCAGGGTCTAGCACAGGGGTGCTTCTCTCACCGTCCATATCTCAATTGCAGGGAATGAGCTCCTCACTGTGTAGGACAGCAGTGCTTCTTTCACTATCCACATCAGTGGTATGATTGTAGGAGATGAGCTTTTCTGTTTGCGGAACACTGCACTGCTGGTTTTGTCTGTCTGTATCTATACTGTCGTGATTGTGGTGGAATAACTCTTCGGTATGTTCAGTTTCCTGGACAAATGCTCTAATTTCACTTACTGATTCACTTTGTCCTGATTGTCAGTGATGAAGTCTTCTGTATCCTCAGTGTCCACATCCACTTTATTCTGATTCCGACCCGAGTGACCGAAAACGTGATATCCTAGAGGAGGTAGCTGGAATAAGAGGTAGGGTTACCACCTGTCCCACTTTGCGAGGGACAGTCCCTCTTTGGGCAGTTGTGTCCTGACAAAAAATATTAAAAATGGCAAATGTCCTGAGATTGTAGGACATAACTATTTCCTATATTTTATGTAATAGTGCATAAAACAGTTATTCTGTATCTAAAATACCTAAATGTTATAAGAAACAGAATAAGCAACTAAAACGCTACAAGAATAAGCTTTTATTTAGGCAAAAAATGTAAGTTCTATCCTTTGTACTGACCGTGGGTATGTGTCGGCCTGTAAAATCTGATGTTTGTACTGAAAATGTCCCACTTTGGCCATTTGAAAAGGTGGCAACCCTAATAAGAGGAGAATCAAGAAAACGAAGGCAATTGGGTAAGACCCAAGTAATTGAAGTGCCCATCAAATATAATAATAATGATACATATAGTAAAGGTAATAGCAAAAATAATACAAGTGCATAATACGGCATCCTCATTCAGACATTAAAGTTTAATTTTAAGCAATGCCGATGTTGGCCAGATACAGATGAATACAATTTTTTTAATTCTAATTTTGTACATGATTGATCACCTTTTTGGGATGTGGCAGTAAAGTTGTAGATGATGAGTTGAATATATTAGTAGAGTTTAGTTTACTAACTTTCTTATTACTGGCGTTTTCCTGTAGCTGACCCTATGTTCAGGGAATGAACAGATAACGGATTTGCTGCTGCACATCACTTTGGTACTAAAAATAGTGCATAACACTAAATTTACGTTACGGTTTTATAAATAAATTGTGGCTTCTGTTTTTTCGACGTCATACATTTATTTAAAATTCTCAGAGCACTTAGGAGGGAACACCGGGAGAGGGATACAGAGAGTATTACATAGCGATCAACCCAATCAGGGTAGGCTTACCACCTGTCCCACTTTGCGAGGGACAGTCCCTCTTTGGGCAGTTGTGTCCTGCAAAAATATTGAAAAAATAGCAAATGTCCTGAGAAACAGAATAAGCAACTGAAATGCTCAAGAATAAGCATTTATTTAGGCAAGAAAGTGAAGTTTTGTCCTTTGTACTGGCTGTGTGCATGTTTCGAACTGCAAAATCTGACGTTTGTACCAAACAGGTCCCACTTTGGGCATTTGAAAAGGTGGCAACCCTAAATCAGGGACAAATCCATAATTAATTAGGGACACTTTAGAACTATTAACTCAAAACATCGACAGAATGAGAATGTGAAATAATAGACTTTTTTAGGTAAAATAAGTACAGTACTCTAATTATTGTCATTATTTATTAAGTGTAATTCACCTCCTTTGCTACTAAAGTCACACGTTTTAAAAGGGACAGACCTAAAATTTGAATCAAAAATCAGGGACGTAAGTGCAAACTAATCTCGCACTTAAGTTAAGCTCCCCAGCCTCACAAACTATTTCAGTTCTGAGGGGAACTGAACGGAGTAACAACAGTCCTCACAATTCTCTTCCCCCCTGCTGTACGGTAAGTAAGCACTTTGACGTCATGCAAGGAAACCCCGCATAAAATTCAGGCCGGGTGTCTAAAGGGCGTTTTGTGTGGTTAGATTTAGACATATTTGGATTCTGTGAAGATATTGAAGTCGTTACACAATGATAAACTTTGAGTTTTAACCGTTGTGTTATTTTAGAGCAACTAAGCTTAGTCTCTTCTTTTTTGGCATTTGCGGCTTTGTCTGTGGTTGTTGTGCTAACAGATTGCTCTACATATTTTCAGACAGCAACACACGTTGTAAGTACAGTGTTGTTTGTAGGAACATTTCAAAGGTTGGACCAATGTGACATTAGCATGCGCAGTAGTGTACACAAGAACAGAGTCGCATGTAAATCTAGGTAAGCGTCCTTCCAGAGAAATTCTTTTGGCTTACTATACAGCTTTGGCTTAACGTTAATATATCTCTCTGCTGTACAGATTTTCACAGGCTATCCAGATTTTTGCCTCATACGTTTTGATCCGTTTTCATAAAACTGTGATTTTTATGGCAAATTAGTGGCGCATCATTAAGGAGTGAAGTTAGAAATTAATGACACACTTGAGTTTCAGACTTCATACCCTTCAATAATTTCATTCTAATGCAAAACCTATTATTCTATTAACTTTCTAACTTTGTAAGAGCAATATTTAAAAAGTGTCCCTATTTTTGGTCTTGCCCCACTTTTATGTATGGCTTTGTCCAGATTTCTTGCTCTAAGAAGTTGAGAGGTATGTATTATTACAAATGAACCGGTGATCGTACTTCTTAATATTTTATGCGAAGAAATGGGGACCGAGCAGCAGTAACTTTACAGAGAATGGGGACGTGAACTACTTTTTATCTGAAATAAAAGCCATGTGTAACTATTGTAATGATTTTCAGTATTTACTGATTGTAATCCCCGCAGAAAAGTACGCGTCCAGGTGTATAAACGTTGGTAGTGTTTTCGAATACATCAGTTGTTAACAGGACCCTGATAAGCATTATACTACAAACCAATTAGGTACCAGTGAAAACTTGCTTGTTAATCAGATACAGGGCCGGTGTTAGCATTTTGGGGGTTCCCAGCAAATGTCAAGTTGGGGTCCCCCTATGCACTTCCAGTATAAGTTTCACCCTGTCAATGCCACACCTCCTAATAAACTTGTTAGTTTGTGCTGCAAACATTTAGGAGTAGTACACACAGACAGACCTTAGCTACAAGCTGTTACATTACAACAGGCGTATATACCACACTTTGTTGACCCGTCTAACAAAGGGACACTTACAGTTCATAGGTGTGTACTAGGCTAATGGCCGTGGAGCCTAGCCCAAGAAGATTCCCTGGCATCATGCTGCCCAAAGTTAGTTCCCACTGCCCCTGTCAAGTAAGGCCACTGAAATGATCCCTGGGGTGAACTTCCTATTGCCCATCCATTCATCAAGATTTCTCTTAAAGAGGGCAAGTGAAGTGCTCTGCTTGACGTGAATGGGAAGTTTGTTCCAGAGTATGGGAAGTCTCTGGGTTTGGAACCTGTCCCTCCAGCATGTTTTGTTTATTGTGGTAATGAGATTTAGGGCCCTGGAGCATGTGGCATGGAGGGAATAGGATTTCTCTAGGTATAGCATTTCTAGCAGCTCTGAGTCAGACATGGCTTTGTAGGTCAAGCAGATATCTCCTCTAAGTAGGTGATACGAGACAGAGTATAGCTGGAGTTTTTTGAGTCTGTCTTTATAGAGCATGCGTCTTAAGACCTAAGATCCTCTTAGTGAGGTATTGTTGTGGCCTTTCCAGATAGGTGTCTAGTGAGGTACATACCAAATGAGGCATTGTATTCTGTAATAGGTCTAATGAGGGATGAGTAGAGAGGGATTATGACCTCTTTCTTCCTTGATGAGAAACCTTTTGTAATGAGATATGCCACATAGAAGGACTTTCTGACTACTGTGGCAATGTGGTTATCAAAGGAGAGGTTGCTGTCAACCTGTGTCCCCAGGTGTCGTATCACACCTTCAGTGTTTAGTGAGCTACCGCCTATGTGGTAGTTCATGGGCACCAAATTTTTTCCAAAGGGAATAACAATGCACTTTTTGTCATTGAGTTACTGGCATTTAGTTGCAACAATGATACATTACAACTACTATATGTACAGGTCTGGACACAAATTAAGTGATGACTAGGCCTACTGTTTCAACACCCCCCGCACACCCTCCAGTCCTGTCCTCTGATCCACCACCCCCTTTTGGGCTCCCCATACCATGCACATTACTTTTTTTCTTCCTTTTCTCACATTTTGCCTTACTCTCAGCTTTTTCAAGAAGCCATAACTTTCTATAAATTCTGAAGTGCATTTTAAAGAGGTTTTTTTTCTTTTTACTCAACCTTTTCATCCAATAATGGCTTGAACAAAATTTATTATTAAGGAAAGAAATTCACTGTTGCTGTTCAGCTTTAGTTTCCTTGCATTCTTTCAGCACACCTTTCCTGACCAAGACAGCACAGTAATAACCAAAATAACTCAATTAAGCTGGTACCTCCAAAGCCATAGGGGTTATATATGTACCATGGGATGGATTTTAGAGCATTTTCTCAACATTTTACTCAAATGGTGGCCTAAACAAAAATCATGAAAAAGAAAATAATTTCAGTCTTATTTTTTCTTTCAAGGAAGACATAAGTTGTGCCCAAGGCTTAATGTTCAATGCTGACAAAATAGTAGCTCACAATAAACTAACAAGCCAGGTGTAGAAATACATAGGTCTTATCTGGGATACTGCCATCTTCCCTAATCCCCCACAAAAGACAGTCACTGCCTATACATTCCTCTGGTGTTAGACTAGGATGAAAGCAGAGGTTTATCATGTGAGTTACTTGTCCCTAACAATGGACGGGAATCTCTCTTGGTTGTCTGCCTAATTACGTATGTCGTTGCAATGAAAAAATGTTTTTATTTAAATCATACAGATCATGTAGTAGCCTTTTCTTTTTAAGTTTAAGTATTTCCAATTGTAATTTATCACATTTCTCCAAAATTTCACTTATCTTGATTTTAAGAAACTCAGTTTGCAAATTTTAATTTAGCTTCTAACATACTAGTTTCTGCTGTGTGTGCATAGTCCAGGTGTATGTAATGTGCATTGTATACCACTGTATTTAACATTTTGCTTGTCAGTGTTTTTTCACTGTGAACTTTATGTTAGCTTTTTCTTCAAATGTTGCCTGACCTTATTATACCTGGTAACCTGCATGTAATGGGGCAGGAGAAAGGAACACGTATCATTGTTGCTGTTTGCATCTCAGATTTGTCTTGTTCTACCTTTCCTGTGAAGTGTTGGTGAGATTGATTATGTCTGGATGACAGAAAATAATACACGTCCCAAATGTATACTTGTATTTCCTGCTTTAGTTATTTAGTGTTACTGCAGTTTTAGGTGACTTTGTGTTATTTATTTTTTATTTATTGATTGATTGACATTTGATTACCAGGAAAGTGTGACTGGATATATGCCCATTGTCAGAGGAGGCCCGGCAAGAAAAGCTTTACAGAATTACAAAAACATTTTAAGAGCAATAATTTTACCCAGCTGTGTAAACCTTGACTCTAGATGATTTTCACTGTTGACGTGACATCCCGACCCCATGTGCAAAAATGGGAAAAGGGATTGTGGGTGGCTGGCTGGATGGAATTTTGCAATATTTAGAAATTTACAAAAATCATCTACAGTTTAATTAATACTAGATTAGACATAATGTGAAAACATTGGTTAAGAATAGATACAATTGATGTGGTAATAATTTAATATTTTGAAGAACTGTAGCTTATTTATAGAGAACTTAAAGGTAACTTAGTATAATACAAACATGAATTGCAGTATGAAATGAGATAAAAAAACAGGGTTATGGCATATTTAGAAAGAGTCAGGGGAGAGAAATTGATTGAAGTTAGGAAGTGAGTGAAGAAGGAAAAAGAAGGTGCAAGATATGAATAGGTACTTATTCATATTTAGGGATATAGTTCTGGGATTAAGCAATAACAGAGACAGATTTTTGGCTAGGAAGTCTTTCAGAATGGTTTTTAAAGGGCTGGAGGGAAGGTATTGACCTGACAGATACAAGTAAGGAGATCCAGGCCTTGGCAACAGTGTATGAATACAGACCGTGTCCATCAGATTTTTTAGGTTTGTGAAGAGAAAGGAGTTTTTGATAATTGGATCATAATGACTGATTGGAAACATGGTTGTGTAGACTGATATTTAGTGCTGGGCAAGCAGATGGATACTGGATAATTAGCTATGTATATGTTAGTGGATGGGATAGTTCTTACCAATTTAGGCTTCTTAATGCTATGCGGTGGTACAGTGGTAGCGTTGTTGCCTCACAGCAAGAGCTTCTCCTGTTCGATTTTCGGCTGTAGTGCCTTCTGTGTGGAGTCTGTATGTCCTCCCCGCGGTCGAGTGGCCTCCAAAAGACATGCGTGGATGGGCGTACTTTCGTTGGCAACTCGGCACCATAAAAATCAACTGCCAATCATTAGCAGTCGCTGTGGCAATCCCTAACTGGGAAAAGCCAAAAAGACAAACAAAAAGTGCTATACAGTGGTGGGATCTGGAAGGCGTATTTGCTGCAGGTTTAAGTACATTAGTACTGCTCAAGTTTTGTTTTTTTATGATGCCTGGAGGTTAGTAATGATGGGAGTGCCATAAAGTAGTTATGGGATGAGGCAGGTAGTGGCAGTGTAGTTCTAGTTGCATTAGTGAGAACATTTTTGGCTTTATAAAGCATCCCGAGTTTTTGGTGATTTTTTTTTTTTTTTCTTTTTTTTTGCAGTTTTGTATATGCGGGTCAAATTTAAGATAGTCATCCACTGTCATCCCTAATGAGTTGAAAATTACAAAGTCATGTTTCAGTAATTGTTAATAATTTTTTGGAGATGTGCCAGATTGTCTGATGTGCATATGAGTGTGCAGTCATTTTTTGTTTGTATTTGTGGAGGGTGTTGGTTTGAATGTTAAAAAAGTAGGGGGACCAAAGCTAGAGCCTTTGGGGTACACCGGTGGTGACTGGGAAGTATGGAGAGAGGGTAGAGTGACCATTTTACTGACTGATAGCTTTTGAACCACAGAAAGGCGGGCTGAGATAGACCTAGTGAGGACATTTGAAATATAAGTTCGCTGTGACAAACTGTGTCAAAGGCTTTAGACAGGTCTACAAATAATGAGACAACTAGTTTGCCATTACTTCTATCTTTATTGTCTGGTAGTATCTGTAAAGGTTAGAAGTGCAGTGTTAATACTAGTGAAGAGACAAAAGCCATGTTGTGTATGGGACAGGAGTTCTTCTTGCAGGAGATAATTTAGCAGTTGTTTTATAATACATTTTTCAAGTGTTATGGAGAGGGAGATAAGATTGCTAAACTAATGTCTTTCGGCTTTTTCTGGTTAGGGGTCGCCACAGCAGAACTATGGTCCGCTAATGATTGGCAGTGGATTTTTACAGTGCCGAGGTGCCAGCCCGACACCCATCCTTCATAGAAGGCACACCCATTCACGCACGCACCTACCTGCATGTCTTTTAAATGTCACTCGACCGCGGGGAGGACATGCAGACTCCACACAGAAGGTGCTCCAGGCAAGAATCGAACAGGAGAACCTCTTTCTGTGAGGCGACAACGCTAACCGCTGGACCACTACGGCCTGGTAGAGGGGGATAAGATTGCTATAGGTCTAAAATTAGTAATGTCTGTTGAATTTCCTCCTTTGTGTAGAAGAATAATGTGTGGGTTTTTCCAGTGAAAGGGAATGTATATAATATACATACATGTGTGTGTGTGTGTGTACATACATGTGTGTGTGTGTGTGTGTGTGTGTGTGTGTGTGTGTGTGTATTTTAGTCAATATAATTATGGTATAGGATAGGCTGTTATTTTAAATTACTAATTCGGGAGATCATCAGCTGAAGCAGAGCATGCTTTGAGTTTGAGAGTAGTTTTATATAGGATGGTTGGCACAGGTTTAAAGGTGAAAGTGGATGTAGTGATATGTGGCTGTTGAGCAGGGTTGGGATCAGATATTGGGTAATCTTTGGATACAGATTGGTACTGTATATGAAAAAGTTGATTTCTGTTTCAATTTCAAGTGGTCAGTAATTGGGAGAGTGATTGGGGTTGAATTTGTCTTCAGTAGGTAAGATTTCTTTAATGGTTGACTAGAATTTTTTAGGGTTATGTTTACTATTCTCAATGTTGTTACTGTATAGTATAGCTTTTTTGGCTTCATTTATATGTTTTTAGTATGTTTGTGAACATTCTGAAGTTTTCAAAATATTGTGGTTTAAATTTTTGGCATTCTTTCTATGCTTTTCTCTGCCCTGCATTAGCATTGTACTCTTTTTGGTTAGCCAAATTGTATTATTTAGTTTGAGTTTCTTCCTTCTAGGAGGTGCAGTGCTCTTTAGGAAAGTTACATTGAATTCATTTATAGCATCGTCTAAAAGGTGGATTTTTAGGATGTTTCAGTTGATAGGGTAGTAATTCAGTTCTGGGTTAAACCTGGGCAGGTGGTGTGGTGTTTTATAAACATGGTGTTTAAGTGGTTGTGTGAGAAGTATTGTTGTATAGATCGGCAGATGGTCACTGAGAGGGCCTGATATTGTACCTGTGGTGGTGAATCTGCTTGGGTATGATACTAGGATTTAGTCTAATAAGGAATTTGATGTCTTGCTATACTGTGTGGAACTATTAATAGTTGTGTAAAATTGTGTAAGTTCATAGGTAAGTACTAGGCCCTTGAAGGCCATTTTAAGCCCAGCCAACTTCCCTTTTTGTGCTCAAATTAATCTATCCCATTTAGGTAGAGATTGGGCCATGGCTGATTAATTATGTATTACCCCTGATGAGAATAATTGGAATCACACCATGGCTATTTTGTGAGGATCCATGTATGGGATAAAGCTTTGAGGAGCCTGTGTCTATTAGTAGTACAGGAGATAGTCCTAGGATAAATTTTCTGTTTCTCATCCATCAGTCCAAGTTGTGCTTGAATATGGACTTTGGTTTATGTTGATGAGTCTGTTCCTGAGCAATGGTATCCTGGTATCCTCTGCGAGATGTACCTGTCCTTCCAAACTGTTGTGCTGATGGTGCAGAAGAGATTTAGATCCGTAGAACAAGTACTTCTGATGCCA
>NC_056746.1:1245564564-1245612064 GCF_019279795.1 Protopterus annectens
GTTAAAACAACATTTCAGGACAGTCTCAAATAAATAAAGAAAAATATCTAAACTAAGCTTTGCTATATTCCTGACTATATCTAAGAGAACTATACAATTCCCTAATAACTTACTTTATCAGAGCAAGGCAGATGTGTGGTGAATGGTTACTGTTGTTGTTAGGTCCAAGACAGAATGCAGAATGCACTGTCTTTCTCAGAGAGTTCTTAGATTAATGTGCCAAATATTATTGCTGCGATATCTTGCAGAATGACATAATTTCTTGTCATCTGACTCTATCCCAGGTGAACCCCCCCCCCCCCCCCCACTGCTGGAATCTGGCAGCATTTAACATTTACCTCTGAAAATGCATGGACGTCAGATCTTTGGCAGATGCCAGAAGTCATAAAACAGTCATATTCCTTCACATTTCAAAACTAGTAATTATTTCACTTTAAAGACAATACAAAAAACTCCCTAGTACAGACATTCTGTCTCTAGCTGCCATAAAGTAATTTAATTTCAGCTATTTTTCTGAAATTTACTAGACTTGAGGTTAACCTCCTGTATCACAGTTTCCTCTGTTAAAATATAACAGTTTAAATAGTGCATGTACATTTCTGTTCTTTTTCAGAAGGGCACACTGTGGATCCATTTTAAACACAAGCCTTTTGCAAATACCCCTTTCCAACACAAATCTCTGTACAAACAAGTTTGATATACACATAACATTCAGTTCTAACATACAGTTCTAATACAGTTGTAACACAAACATCTTATATACATTGTTGATTTTCACCAATGACGTATAATTATTTACAAAATTCCAGATAGCTGGGCTGGCAGTATCTCCTTTTGTCACACACTGCCTAGAAGTACCTAATTACCTTACCTACTCCTGACTTCTTATTGCCCACGAAATAATTGACAAACCCAACATCTACCCACCACTACAAAACATCATCAAATACCTCTCTCCTCTTAGGAATCTCTGCCCGCAGAGCAAAATCTTCTGATTAGTGCGAAGCGTCATAACAGTGACGGTGACTCACTTTACTCAGCCTCTGTTGTTAAACACTGGAACTTCAAATCACGACTCTAAAACATAACATTACCACAAGTTTTAAGCATACTGTAAAACAACAACTGACTTCTTCCTGACTGTCATGCTGCCATCCTGACTAATCCCACTCTTCTTCATCTTTGTTTTCCATTACCAGTCGCTCTCTCTCTTTAAGTGTGTGTGTGTGTGTGTGTGTGTGTGTGTGTGTGTGTGTGTGTGTGTGTGATATGTATATGTTTATTTAATTCATCTTGGCTCTCTTACCTTTCATATCCCTTGTCTTGTTTTCTTTCATTCACCTCTACTACTGATTCTCCAACTAAGCTATATGCCTGATTCTCTCTTGCTAATATCCCTGTCTCATTTTCTCTCTCTCACCCCCACTACTGCTCCTCCAGCTAACCTATGTTGTCAGTTCTTTCCTGCTAGTATGTCTCATTACCATTCTCATCCCCTTGCCTGTGTACTGTTATCTCAGCCTCTGCACTATCAGAATTTGTTTGTACTTGTGTTTTTCTTGATTTTTCTCCCGATACCTTTCCATCTCCTCCCCCTCTGTTTTCTGTTCCTGCTGTAGTGACATCCAGCCTCATTTTATGTCAGTACACATTGTGAACCTATGTTCATTAGCATTGCTCTTGTATTTCCAGGTATTGTATGTTAACATGTCTGTAATTTATGTACGATAATATACCTTCTGTTATATACAATAAATGTTTTTACGCTTTATACTGCTTAACATGTATATTTTGTTACTGTTCATTATGTAAATGTATTTTATCTGTAGCTTTTCTCCCTGGGATTCCGATGATGAATGCCTTCATATAGTGCTTTTCCCTTTATTATTCTAATAGTAAGGTTGTACACCCTTAATTGTTTCCATTTTATATCATATTAAAGCATTTTATTTATAATATCACAGGCGATCTGCTGTGGCGACCCCTAACCGGGAAAAGCCGAAAGAAGAAGATTTATAGTATCATAGACATTTGCAGTTCTCTTATTTATTAGTATTTTCCAATCTCCTAAAGCACAAAGATGTGTGCCGAGGAGAATTTGGAAATATGAGAACAGATTAATTTTACTGCTGGTTATAGTGTATAAACTGATTTGTGTGCAGATGTTTGCTATTTACATTGTTAATATTGCTTGTATACAAGATAACTCTGTTGTTTGTATTGATGGGTACCCAGGAGTTTTGTAGTTGTACGCCATATCGCAGATGGTAGCCCTTCCCACTCCAAGTGGGATATTGAATATTAACTGAACTGGAAGTTTTGACTCTGTTTTTTCAGTTAGTTCCCCACCCACCCTCCCTGTTTTTGTTTTGGTGTTAATCTTGGTGGCTTTGAAACTGCCCACCCCTCTTGTAAATTTGTGTCTGGATATTCCTTCTGGGCCCATTTCATTTGCTCACTCAACTGAGTGCAGTGAGATCATATTCTGATTTCAGGCACTCCTACTGTGTACAAAGAGAGCATCTGGGAAAGAAAAAACATTTTTTAAGCTTGTTTCCTGCCTTTCCTGTAAGTGGTCTAGACTGTTTGTAGGCTTCTGAGCCCCCAAGCCTTTCTGTGTTAGAGGGAAGCCTTCTAGCTTAATTTTGTTTCTTAGCACTAGCCAGTTTTCTAGTTTCAGCACTCAAATCTGTTTCTTTGAACTCAGCACTTGTTCAGAACTTGTTGTAAGCTCTAAATCAGCTGCAAATTACTACAGCACTCAACTTTCCTCACTTGTCTAGAGGAAAGCAGTTTTTAGTACTTAATAAATAAGCACCTATCCAGGCATGTCTAAGGGTCGGCTCCCGGTGATTTCTCCTGTCTACCTGCTGAATCTGGACATCTTGGGGAAATGCAGCAATTGCCTCATGTAGACAGACAACCCTCTCCTCCTACCATCCAACAGTACAACTTGTGAGAGATGCACTTATATAGCTAAATTAGAAGCAAAGCTCTTTTCACCCAAGACTGGACTAGACAGTCAAGAGGAGAAGGTAAACACTTGCACCACACCACACTCATCACATAGTCCCTCAAAACCTACACCACCAAAACACACACATAGAAACACAAAACACACACCTACATTCACGGAAGCTGTCAATAAAAACCTGCCCAAGGATCAGGGACCTCCAAAGCAGAAACGCAAGCAAACTCCACCCCCCCAGCACAACCCAAATGACACATAGCCCACAAACTCAGTGTGCCACTCAACCACAGTCCATAAGGCATAACAACGTACCCAACACTCTAATCATAGGTGACTCTATAGTCAGGCACACTGATGTTCCACTCACCAGGCTAAACAAGGAGAAAGTTACTGTCAGCTGCCTGTCAGGTGCCAGGATCCTCCACATAACACACGCACTCAATCAGATCACTCCACAACAAGTACAAATATGACACTGTCATTGTCCATGTTGGTGTGAATGACCTAAGACGTACCTCCCTGTACTACATGAAAAGAGATATGGAGGAGCTGTCCGATCTTGTAGCCCAGGCAGGTATGACCCTAGCCCTGAGTATCATCCTGCCATCACCCAGAATGATACCGCAGTACAAGGACAAAATTATTTGACTTCAATAATTGGCAAAGCTTCTGGTGTCATTCTAAGGGGATCCAGTATTTGTCTGCCTGGGCGACGTGATCGACAGACCACGATGCTTTGCCAGAGATGGCCTGCACCTGTCGCCCTTGGGATTCCGGATACTGGCTAAGGCTCTTGCCACCCCTATAGTGCCTTTTTTAGGCAAGGTTCAAATGACAAATTCACCACCGTAACAGGTACAAGCAAGCAAAATCTGAGGGTGATGCTACTCAATGCTAGAAGTCTAAACCTCAAAATGTACTCACTCGAGGCACTCCTTAAAATGGAGAACATCGACATCTATGCAGTGATAGAGACCTGGTTCAAAGCTCCAGAGAGCACCCTTACATTACCAGGCTATAATTCATACCACACCTTTCAGCCACCAAACCTGGAATGAAGCACTAAAAGTGGAGGTGTGTCCATATTCATTAAGGATATCCACACCTCCAGGCTAGTTGCACAGCATAATGCATCCGAGATTATCCAAGTGCAACTAACTCTGAGCAAGACCGCAATTCAAATTTTAGCCTGCTACAGACCCCCACCATGCCCCAGGATTCCCACTCTTCATTTCTTGATACACTGGAAAGTATTAGGGTGCAACCCAACACCCTAATGGGCGATTTCAACTACCCCACCATTAACTGGGAAAACTACTTCTGTACCAATTCTTTTACTCAACATTTTCTGGAATTCATAAATTCCAATGCCGTGGATCAGCTTATTCACACCCCCACCAGGGGCAGCAATATCCTAGACCTGGTCATTACCAACATGGGCAACCGGTGTTCCACACCAGAGGTCAATTCCTCGTTGGTCAGATCTGACCACAAGCTAATCACCACAAGCTAATCACCCTAGACATCCACATCCCACCCCCACCCCCAGTTAGGGAAACCACTGTAAAAAACTTCTCCAAAGCCAACTTCACACTTCTTAAGACAGAAGTAGCAAACTTCATGACACCCATGCAGACGGACAATAGAGGTACGACTGCTGAATCCTACACACATGCACTTTATAAGCACTTACACAAGTGCATGGATCATGCTATCCCTAATAGAACCAAGATGCTATACTCCAAATAAAGGAAGCCAATCTGGTGGTCCTCTGCCATAAACAAACTCTACAACAGAAGAAAGAAACTGTTGCAAAAAAGAGTAAAATCCCATGACTGGAGGAACTCCCTGATATCAACCTCAGTAAGAAGCTGAGATCCCTCATAAAATCCTCCAAAGCTAGTTACGAAAACAAAATTACCACTGACTCTAAAGACAACCACAAAGCATTCTATAGCTGTGTCAAGAATCTCAATGGCAACACTCAGATCTGCTCTGAGTTACAGCACAATGGCACTAAATATACAGAACCAACTGATATTGCCAACATGATGGCAGATAGGTTCAGTGCTAACTTTACCCCCACCCCCTAGAGGGCCCATCTCTATACCGGAAGAATGGAAAGTTCCTGTAATCACGTCTGCACAGGTAAAAAACGCACTCTCCAAAGCCAAGAGCACAGCATCCATGGGACCTGACAATATCCCAGGCTGCATTCTACATGAACTACAGAATGAACTGGCACCCTACCTAAGTACCATGTTCAATCATAGCCTTACCTCAGGCTTTGTGCCCACTGAATGGCGCACCGCGACGGTTATCCCATTCCACAAAGGGGGAGCCACGATGGACCCCGGGAACTACCGCCCCATTAGCCTGATGAGCCTGGTCTGCAAGGCCATGGAATGTATCATCATGGAACTCATAAACAAAAGACATTGGTAATTTCCAAACTCTGGACCCTACCCAGTTCGGATTTGTAAAAGGCAGATCATGTCTCCTAAACCTGATTGACTTCTTTGAAGCAGTCAGCAAAGCCATAGATGAGGGCAAGGTGGTTCACACAGCTTATCTAGATCTCGCCAAGGCTTTCAACACCATCCCCCACTCTGGAATTATAGATAAGCTCACTAAACTAGGTATAAATCCCTATGTCACAAGATGGGTTGCCAACTGGCTCACGGACAGAACCCACACTGTAAAAGTAGCAGACTCCAAATCCGATTTCAGACCAGTGACAAGTGGTGTACCGCCGGGTTCACTCCTGGGTCCTCTCCTGTTAGCCTGTACTTCAGAGAAGTAGATACCAAACACAGAAGGTCTTTGGCTAACAAAGTTTGCAGATGACTGCAAACTAGGAGCCATAATTGAAACTCCTAACGATGTGGACATACTACAAAAGGGCCTCACTGAGACAGATGCCTGGTGTTAAAGCCATGGCCTGAAGCTCAATGCCAAAAAGTGTATTGTCATCCCCTTATGAACTACCACATAGCTGGTAGTCTACTTAACACCAAAAATGTGATGAGACCTTGAGACACAGGTGGACAGTAGTCTCTCCTTTGATAATCACAATGCCACAGTGGTCAGGAAATCCTTCTATGTGGCTCACCTCATCACAAAAGGTTTCTCATTCAGAAAAAAAGAGGTAATTTTTCCCCTCTACTCATCACTCATTAGACCCATTATAGAGTACAACGCCCCTTTTGGTATGTAACTCACAAGACATCTACAACAACTGGAAAGGCCACAGAAATATCTCACAAAGAGGATTACTGGCCTCAAACAGATGCCCTCATGAACAGTCTCAAAAAACTCCAGCTTTACTCCGTCGCATATCGCCTACTCAGAGGTGATCTCTGCCTAACATACAAAGCTATGTCAAACCCAGAGCTGTTGGACATGCTCCAATTAAAGAAATCCCAATCCCTCTGAGCTACACGCTCTAGGGACCTAAACCTTGTCACCACAATAAACAGAACATGCTGGAGGGATAGATTCCTGTCCCAGAGACTTCCCATACTCTGGAACAGACTACCTATCTATGTCAAACAAAACTCCTCATTAGCACTCTTCAAGAAAAATCTTAATGATTGGATAGAAAATAGGAAATTCACCCCAGGGATCACTTCTGTGGCTCTGCTCGACAGGGCCACAGGAAAATAATTTTCTTGGGTGGCGAAAGCCAGGGTACATTTTTGGCTAGGCTTATATAGGCCTTAGGGCCAATAGCCTAGTACCTACCTATGAACCTAAGTTTAGTCCCTTTCCGTAGAAATGGTGTACATTTCTGGACAGTAACTTTTTAATACAGAGAGAAAGAAAAAAACCCTGAAATGACATGCTTAAATTAGCTAGCCTAGCATTCTGAAAAATTTTCTTTTTTTTTTTTTCTTTTTAAATGTATTGCTAATAAATTAGAAGCATGATAAACATGGCCAGTAACTTAAAAAAATAAATTCTAACATATCTCATGGCAGACAGTCGATTTATTAAAAAGGTATGCTGTGGAGTATGCCTGACTGCTTCTTTGATGTTTATTAATTTTGTTTAAGCCGTACTATTTTATGCCAACTTTGAGCACATGTTGTTTCACTTATTAAATTTTATTGTTGCAGCTTGATAATACTATATATTTTTTTTCTTATCCTCTTCACTTTTTAGTGACATTAGCATTATTGATAAAGGCTACTTTTCTGTTTCTGTTTTGTGCTTTATTTGGTGGGAGTGAAGACAATTGGATAAGCCATCCACAACCCTTTTTCTCATTTTTTTTATCTGGGGTCATGGTGTCACTTAAGCAGTGATAATCATATGCAGAATATTTGTCTGTCATTAAGATGTCTTTATATTATTTATATGTATTATGTGAGTCTATATTACTTCATCGAACATTCATTATCGTGAATAACCTATTCATCGACCCCTTTACATTTAACATCCCTTCATCGAATGTTAAAATCAGCAAACTGTTTGTATAGGGAAGGGAGTTAGTTGGCCATCACAGAGATTGTCACTCACACTTTACATTATTTCAAACCCACCAAGGTGGGGGGGGCTACACCGTCCCACATCCCCCTACTTATATATACCAACTCCGAGATCACACTACACTGGGTAAAAGGGGAAATTTCTAATGATGGCCAACTGACTCCCTTCCCTATACAAACTTTTTGCAGATTTTAACATTCGATGAAGGAATCTTTGATGTAAGGAGGTCGATGAATAGGTATTTACGGTAATGATTGTTCGATGAAGTAATATAGACCCATATTATGTTAATTGTTATGCAAAATCAGTTTTCATCTGGCAGACTTTTAAGTTGCCTGCTGAATTGTTTTTTTTGTGTGTTTTGTTATGATATTATATAATGTGAATTTTGCTGGGATTAAGAAATCTACAATAAAAGCATGATTAATTTTCAGTCCAGTATAGAATAAACAGTAAGTTGCATAATTGTGCACGCCTCCGATTTGAAGAACCCTGTACTGTGGTTATCAGTTTAGTGAATTGTTCTTCGCTGATCACGTTTCCTCCTATTTCAGAAGTGTGAATCCTGTCTCTTATTTGAGTGATACTACTTGTGAGTGAGACATTAGTCCCACTAAAAATATGCATATGAGGGCTTATATGCCTTGAGAATGTTAAAAATGGAAAAGGTGCTACTAAAGTAGCTTGGTTCTTTGCCTGGAAATGTAAAATCTTTTTTGTCTTGTATTTCTTCCTTGTACTTGACGAGCACTGCCTCACAGCAAGAGATTCTCCAGTTCGATTCTCGGCTGGGGTGCCTTCTGTGCGGAGTCTGCATGTCCTCCCTGTGGTTGCGTGGGTTTTCTCCGGGTGCTCCAGTTTCCTCCCACATCCCAAAGACATGCAGTAGGTGGATTGGACACTCTAAATTGGCCCTAGGTGTGAGTGTGTGCGTGTGTGTGCCTTCTGTGAAAGGTTGGGCGCTGGACTGGCAACTCGACACCGTAAAATTCCACTGCCAGTGTGAGTGTGTGCGTGTGTGTGCCTTCTGTGAAAGGTTGGGCGCTGGACTGGCAACTCGACACCGTAAAATTCCACTGCCAGTGTGAGTGTGTGCGTGTGTGTGCCTTCTGTGAAAGGTTGGGCGCTGGACTGGCAACTCGACACCGTAAAATTCCACTGCCAGTCATGAGCGGACAGATGATCCGTTGTGGCGACCACTAACCGGGAAAAGCCGAAAGAAGAAGAAGACTTGACGAGCACATTTTCATGCCAGCTTAGTACTACACTGGAAGATCATCAAAAAGCCTTTTCATCTGCAGATCTTGGGGGAAAATTGAAAAAAACACTGAATTGTTTTGTTTGGATTTGATGTGTGATAGACGTTCTTTAATACTGTCACTTACCCTTAAAATGTAAACATTTAAGAAGGGACGCTAACAGTGCTCCACAGTCCTTACGTGATATCACTGTCAGCCAAGTATAGGTAGGCCTTGTATTGTTTGCTACAGAGGCAATCGCTTGATGTTTGCATGTTACTCATTAGTTACTTCATTCATTTTGTGGACTTATCACAGGAAATCAGTATGCGGAAAATTTAGCCCGAAATTTCTGAATTGCAACAAATTTGTGTGTCTGTATCATCATGACTTTGGCAGTTTTCTGTATTGTCTCCTGAAATGTACAATGCAACACTTTTTTTCCAGATCGCTTTATAATTATGAAAGTTGTTACGTATCAGATCCAAGCCAGATAAGATTTTTCCTCACAAAGGAGATTTAAAAATTAATCTATGTGGTATCATTGTCAAGGTAATTTTGTAACATTTTCAGTATTTAATAAATGAGATGTTACTGTGCTAAATTTGGGGAACTACTGAAAATTGGAATGACAGCTTTCCTATTTCTTCAGCTGATTTAATAAATGTTATTTTGTTATTTTACAAAGTTAGGCTAAAATTAGTTCCTGCAACACATCAAGACTTTACAATTCTTACGTATTTTACTTATCAAGAAACTTTAACATTGCTCACGAGTAATACCTTAGGACACAGCTGCCTAAACTGTACCTTTACTTAGTGTTTTGAATTACATTACTTCATACATACATACACACACACACACACACACACACACACACACACACACACACACACACACACACACACGTATTTGTTTCTAGTGCGTGTGATACATTTCCTCCACTTTTGTTTTTTAGCCTAGGAGAGAAGAAAACAAATAACATCATCAGTCAGCACATACTCCATTATTTGTCCTTTTCCAAGATAGGTACACATAACTGTGGGTGACATTGTTTCCGAACCATTGTTTTTCAATCCCAAGCATTGTGTTGATAAATCAGTTAGAATTATGCATTTTTGCTGAAATGTAAAAATTGCAGTTGTAATCCTTATAATAGTGAGTTAGAAAGTGCAAATGTGGCTGAATCCATTCTAAGTTGGAGATTGTGATACCCATAACTTCAAGATAACTATACTTCAAAGTATCTTGGTTGTGGCTCCTCTTGTGATGTGTTATTTATTTTATTTTCCAGTTTACACACACTTGACAGTAATGTGAGTGTGATTTTTTTTTTTTTAATCAGGTTTGATGGCCGTGGTGGTGCAGAGGTTAGCGTTGTCGCCTCACAGCAAGAGGTTCTTCAGTTCATTTTTCGGCTGAAGTTCCTTCTCTGTGGAGTCTGTATGTCCTCCTTGCAGCTGAGTGAGCTTTAAAGCCATGCAGGTAGGTGCGTGTGGGTGTGCCTTCTGTGAAGGTTGGGCGCTGGGCTGGCAATGCGGCACCATAAAAATCCACTGCCAATGAATCTGTGGACCGGTGCTCCGCTGTGGCAGCCCCTAACCGGGAAAAGCCAAAAGACATTGCTAAAGACATCAGATTTGGGCACATCCAGACTCTATTAGAAATATTTCATAATACTGGGAATGTCAGATTGATCATATTTAATTAATTTAAATATATTTTTAAATGTGCTGCATTGTGTTCACATTCGCATACTTGAAAATGTAAGGATAATAATTTTAGTTTCTTAAACTGAAAAAAAAAGAGGTTTGTGTATGTTGGATAAGGACTGCAACACGGGGAAATGTTTTATCTGGAGAATACAGGTGGCATCTACACAGTACTAAACATTTGATTTTTAAAGGATGGTTTAGGGGTATGTGGCAGTATATGGTTAACTAGCATGGAGATTGTGGGCAGAATGGAGTAGTTAAAATATTTGAATAAGTGGTTATCATAGAATTGTTATAAATACTTAGGTAGCTCAGATGTGCATTGGGGTAGCTTGGCTGTCTCACAGCACTTTGAGTTCTTTCTACTTCAGTTTTTGGCTATTGGTGCTTTTTGTGTGGAATGTACACTTTCCTACTGTACCTACATGTGTTTTTTTATTGGGTGCTCTGATGTTCTCCTGTATTCCAAAAATGTGCCATAGGTGAATTGGCAGTTTTACACTGCCCATGTATATGCATGCCATGGAGGAATGAATGGGATTGTGAATCCTGTGAAATGCAGAGGCCCTGCCCAGGATTAATTTTTCTGCCCTGTGCCTACTGAGTGATGAGATAATTGACTCCCTTGCATCCCCAAATTTAATAAAGAGGCAGTCAGGGAACAAGTGGATAAATATTAGAAAAGAGCCATTTTAGGTTTCTCACACTTTTTGTCAAAACAGTGAGATTTTGCTTTCTTCAGTCGTATTTGCAATAAATGTCAGCGTGTGCTGTTTTTCTTTCTTATTCTTTCCATAATTCATTGTACTTAAGCTGACTTGAAGTGTTGTCATGTTACTGAAATGTGTGAAAAGGTACTGGTGATATAATTATTAGTTAACACTTGTCATGTTGGTAATTACAAGAGCTGCTGCTTTTGCACAGGTCATTACTCACTGATTGTTTATACTATGTGTATGTCTGTCTTGATGCTGCTTCCAGGGTTATGACTACTGGCACTGTTTTGAGGAGGTTTACATGGCTGCATTTTCAGAACCTCCCAGATGATGGTAAAAAATAAAATTTTAAATTCCACTTTTGATAGAGATTTAGTTTTTGGCAACTCTGTTGCAGAGTTGATTAAAAAGTGTGATGAAAGGGATAAGCTGATCGGGGGACTCTCTTAAGATTTTTACAGCCTTCGTTTTCCATATTTTCTAAGGGATTCTCCAACTCCTCATCCAGTTTTGATAAAAACCCGAATAAACAGTCTCAACAAAATACAGGTAAACAGATGTTTAAGAAGAATTGGCAAGGGTATTCCAAACAGAACACCCAAACCACCCAAAAATCAAGGATGGTCGAGCAAGTTTTAATGACTTTTCTAGAGACCGTGAGACTGTCTCCTACCCTGGACCCATTTTTCTTCCTGAAAGTCTGAATCTCCATTTTTCTCGTTGGCAACAGATAGTTTCAGATAAATGGGTTCTGAAAATCATTTATCAAGGTTACTTATGGCAGCGGGAGGAAAAGTCCTTCTTTCAGGGGGTCATTCCTCATCCTCCAGATCATATTTTTTTTTCTTTCCGCCATTTCTTCATCACATGTTATTAAAAGGAGTGTTATTACCAGTTCCTCCTTCCCAGGCGTGGAAAGGTTTTTATTTAAGGATGTTTAAATGTAAAAGAAAGAAAATACTTTTGAGACCCGTTCTGGATCGATCTTTCATAAACCTGTTTGATGGTACCCAAACAAAGATGTCACTTCACAACCTGTCACCTCTTCTTCCTATTTCAAGTTTCTTGGTAACAGTAAACTTAAAAGATGCTAATCATCACATCCTTATTCATCCAGACTTCAGACATTTCTTAAGATTGTGTATGTCTGGATCACATTATCAGTTCTCTGCCTTTCCCTTTGGACTATCCACTGTACCAAGAGTGTTCACAAAGTTTATAGCTCTAGTTGTAGCTTATTGCAGACTACAGTGTATCCACATTTTTCCATATTTGAATGACTTGCTTATCTTTGCAGAGTCTTTTTTACAGTGTCAGGAATCTCTTTCATGGGTGAGATATCTCTTACAAAAGCTGGGATTGTAAGAGAACATTTAAAAGTCTTTCTTGACTCCTTTGCATAGGATTGTCTTCTAGGAATGTCAACTAGACACCTAAGTTCAAAGAGCTTTCCTTCCACAGGTAAAACTATATGTATAGCTATATCTATTTCTAAGTCTTTCCACTCAAATTTCAGTTGCTGCAAGGGAATTTCTCAGGATTTTGGGTCTCATGGCTTCTATGGTTTTCATGATACCCCGGCAAGACTCCACATGAGAAAGGTACAGTGGTATCTGAAGTCTGTTTGCAAGCAGCAGCAGCACTGTTTTGTCTTTTCAAATCCTATTGTTGGGACTTGTCAGAAGAGAAATCATTTGGTGGGAAAACAGATATCCTTAAATCCATGTCTACCTTTCTCCCTCCCTGTTCCAGAGTAGTCAGTCATCACTGACACTTCTGACTTTGCTTGGGGAGCAGTTTCAGAAGGGACAAAAGTGCAGTGTGTGTGGGAGGCCAAGGACAGATGTAAGAACATAAATATCATACAGTGCTTGTCCTGATCAAGGCACTCAACTCCCAGAATAATCTTTGCTCCCTGCGACCTCTTCAAGTTCTTACAGGCAATACCACGGTCATGTGTTATACCAGCAAGCAGGGGGAACCAGGTTGTGTCTCCTTTGCAGACTAGCCATGTTAACTTAGCAACTAGCTTCACAGCACAGTCTCACTCTGTAGGCATCCTACATTCCATCAGAGCTACATTGTGTGGCAGACAAGCTGAGCAGGTCCAGGGTAGACCCTCCATGAATGGAAGCTAGATCACGGGGTCTTCCATGATTTGTTCCATCTGTGGAGAGTTCCTCAAGTAGGCCTCTTTGCCTTCTCTTTGAATAATCGACTGCCAAGATTTTGTTACAGAACTCCTTGCAAAAAGGCCTGGAAGACAGATACCTTTTCTGACATCCCTAGATCTAGACACAATTCCTTTGTTTATAAGCAGTTCGGTGTAGAAGAATTTTTTTACAGCACTAGACACATGTCAATATGCTAGTCCCCTGGGGTAGATGACTTCCCAAAGGATGCAGTAATGCATTTTTTTGCATTTAGTTTTGTTCATGCTTTTAGCACCAGTTATTTATTTGAGGCAAACCTTCCTGCAGGATGGCTTGGGGATTCAGTGACTGCTCCTAGCTTGTAGCCATCTGCAAACTTAATCAGCCAGAGCCCTTTGGTATTTGATTTTACTTCAGAAAAGTAGATGCTAAACAGGAGAGGTCCCAGTACAGAACCCTGAAGACTCCACTGGTGAATGGTCTCTCTGTGAAGGTAACTTTCCAATTTGATTATCTGCATCCTGTTGTGAGCCAGTTGGTCCGGGTGACATAGGTGTTTATTCCTAGTTTATTTAGCTTTTGACTATGCCTGAGTGGGGAATTGTGTCAAAAACTTTGGCCAGGTCACGATGTACCATTTTGCCTTCATTGTTTTGATGACCTTTTCAAAAAAAAAAAAAAAAACACCTGGTTGAGTAAGCACAAGATGCTCTTTACGAATCCAGGCTGAGACGGGTCCAGTGTTTGGAGGTTTCCTATGTCCTGATTAATTAATTCCATGATAAACCTTTCAATTGCTTTGCATATGAGCGTGGTCAGATTTATGGGTCTGGAATTGCCTGGGTCTGTGAAAAGTCCTCCCTCATGCAGGGGAATGACTGTATCTCTTGTGTTTGTGTGGTACAATACCCATGTGGAGGCTGAGATTGAACAATGTTGTTATGGGTGTGGCTAAATCATGTTTCATAGTATTTAATACTATACGTGCAGGGATATTGTCAGGAGCCATCAATGCGGGATTTTTAGCTTTTGATAGCACTTTCAGGACTTGATCTTATGTGATAGCTGGAGGCAAGCCAGTTTCAGGTATGTCTTGAAAGACAGATGAAGGGGGAGAGGAGTAAATTTAGAGCTAAATTTATTGGCGAGTAGGTTGGGTGTATCTTCAGCCTCAGTGCAGGTAACTTTGCTTACAATCAGCTCAGCACATTGCTGTGTCGTGCTTTTGAGATTAAGAACATAACTGTTAATGCCTTGTGGTTGTCTTTGGCTTGGGTGAAATTTTAGACTCGCACTTGGCTTTGGTGAATTTTATTAAGCTCCTGAGTTGTTTATTTCAGTGTCAAAGGCTCTAACATTCTGGGAAGTACTGTTCTTAATTTTTGTCTAAATACTTTTCCTTTTATTATATTATAAAGCTTGGTGATATTATAGTTCCACAATGTGGGTTTGTCCTACACTTGTTCTAACAGGGTACAGCTGCATGTATGCAGCTGTTTTCATGCTGTTATAGTGTGGTGGTGTAGATTTCTGCATATTCAGTGGCATTAACTGTGTATGTTGAGGATTTTAAGCTTGTCAGTATATTACTTTGGAGTAGGTAGTTTGTCTTAAAGAAATTTCTAAAGGTGCCATGGGTGGAAGGGGTCTCTGGCTGCAGTTTTATTTCAAAGCAGACTGCTTTATGGTCAGACCTAAAAAGTGATGCAGGTACGCATGGGATAGTTTAAAATGTTGCCATATCAGTAAGGATAAGATACAAAATGTTCCCAGTAAAGGGTACTCTGACTAATTGTTCCAGTGCATTTGTATTGACAAAGTCCAAGAATCTCTGTGCTTGTGAACTAGAGGTGGTGTAGGTTTCCCAGTCTATAGTTGGATAGTTCAGATCACTGAGGAAAATTGTATTGGGTTTAGTACCAGAAAATCCAAAATTTGAGTAGCCTGCATGTTGGAAAACTACATATGCTTTTCATGTAAACTGCGTTTCAGACCAGAGCACATTGTTTTTAGTATTGCTTGTTTATAATGTACTTTGATTAGGTCCAGCCAATACAGGGTAGAAGGAAAGAAAGGCACAATGAAGTACGACTTTCAGCTCCTCCTATGGCTTTGGCACTGTTGCCTGCTTCGACATCTTGGATCCAATCTCTTTTGGCACCAACTGCGGGAAACCTCCTTCTCCCACTGTGTGTCTTGAGTCCTTTCCTGTTGAAGGGAGCTCCCTTGGGCAGAACTTTTTTTTTCCCTTCCTCCTCTCTACTCCACAAGAGTCCTTGCCAGAGACATCCTCAACTTTGCCCTGGATCCAAGCTTCTCTGGTTCAATTCTGGTCCTCAGAGCCGTTGTCTAGCAGGTGATCCTCCAAACTTCTGTTGGTGGCTTCACTGGCTTAGTCATCCCTTTTGGTTAGAAGTTTAAGGCCTGCTGACTTGGAGCAGCTGATTCTGACCTTCCTACAAAACCAGATGCAGTAAGGATTGAACCCTGTTGCTTCTGGTACTTGACCTTTAGCTCCATCAAAACTGGTTTCCTCCTTTAGACCATATGGATCTGAGGTCATTGAAGTCAATTACCTTTCCATCCTTAGGGTCAGATTTGATAGCTTAGTCAACCTTGGCTCCTGTCCCACCCTTGGTTTCCTTGACTATGGCAGCTTTGGGGATGAGCAGACCTTGGAAATGACACATCAAGACAGGGATATCTTTGTCACATTCGTTTCTGGTTTTGGGGTCATCCCTCCTGCTCGGTGCCCCTGCTCTTGTTAGTTCGACTCTGATCTCTGAATTGGGGCAGTTGGGAGTGGCTCCAAAGTTGGTTATTTCTTTTTTTTCTCTGTGTCCTTGGTGTGCAGACTCCAGAGTGCCAGTTTCAGCCTCTGCCTTTGACATTATAGCGAGGATGCTGCTGTTAGGGAAAGGCTTGGTCAGCTGCAACATGCATCTCTCCTTCTTTTTAACATCTGTGCTTGTGGACATGCATCAGTCTTCCCTACTGACCTTGATGAAGGAGAGGAATCCCCTAAATCCCCCCACAATTATGGGTCATTTGCTGATCTTTTGGAGCTGCACTGCCAGCGTGGGGGGGGGGGGGGAATTGGACTGCCAAAACCCTATTTCTGGAGGAGTCAGTATTTTTGGAGGCTGCAGAGTGGGTCCGTTCACATCCATGGTGGTTTCCTCTCTGGACGGGCTTATTGACTTGTCCCAGAGGGGTTAGTAGGAGCTTGATATAGTGGAACGAGTTCTAGAGAAACCAAACAAAATTCTCACCCCTCCCAAGGACTGTCAACACTGGTGTAAGGGTCCCACCATTGATGCTGCTGTGGTGACTGCATGCAATAAGATGGACATCTCAGATGAGAGTTCATTGGCTCATCCCCCGAATAGGGAGACTGATGTTGGACTAGATAGGGAAGCACTCCTATGCCTCAACCATGTTTGCTCTGAAAGCGTTAACTATGTCACTCACTTGACAAGACATCAGAGTGATATTGTGTCGGAAGTATCAGAAATAGTTAAGACACAGCACACTGCAGAGTCTCAAAGGAGTTTGGAGACACAATTGTCTACCGTGCAGTCTATTACCAATCTGTCCGTGCATCTGATAACACAGCTTATGGCCCACCCTGAGCCACTGGCACTGTCATTGCCATGTGTTGCCATGCTTGGATGAGGTTATATAATTTTGTGGATTGCTTCCTTACATCCTTTATTAACACTCCCTTTGATGGCTCTTCACTGGTTAAGGACGCTGTGACTAGAAGTGAGCAGGGACGGAAAGATGCTATCTGCAGTGGAAGTGCATTTTACTACCCCACAGTTGACCTTCTCTTGGAACCAGAAGGGTGTAAATGCTTTTCAGTAAGCTCCTTCTGAAGGCCCCCTGGTCTGCAGAACCAGATCTTCCATGTAGCTTTCTGTGGGAGACCCTTTCAGTGATCCAGAGGGATTGCCCCACTTGCGGCTTTGGAGACAGTCAGAGTTGATTTGGATCTACATCCAGAAGCTTGGGTGGCTATTACCTCAGCTGTATCCGGAGGTTATAAAATTCCATTTTTAGAAACTCTGAACATAAATTCTAAACATCTTCCAGACATGCCACCTTGTCTGAGAAGGGATACAGTCATCAAAATTCAAAAGCTGTTAATAGTTATCCAAGAGGTCCCATCACACCAACAATGTTCTTTTTGCTACCCAAGAAGAACAAGGAACTCAGGCCAGTTTTTGGATTTGAGTATGTTAAATCGATTTGTCAAACACACCATGTTCCGGTGGGTCACTTTGTAGTCCATTCTGTCTCTTGAGGAAGGATGGCTGGATGTGTTCGATCAACCTCAAGGATGTCTACCATCCTGTAAATAGACCAAGGCATTCCAGGAGGATTCTGTGCTTCTGACTGGGAACCAGTAGTTATCAGTTCAGAGTGCTGCCCTTTGGTCTCTCCACTGCCCCCTGCTATACATTAAGCATATGACAGTTGTAGCAGTCTAGCTAAGGCTGCAGGGGTTCCAGGTCTTTCCTTACCTGGATAATTGGCTCCTAACTGCATCTACAACAGCATCCTTAGTCAGGGCCAGAGACGTCTTTCTCCAGCTGTGCATTTCCTTGGGGAACATGGTCAGCTATCAAAAGTCCAGTCTCCTCCACATTCAGATGTTAGAGTTCGTAGGTTGCCACTTGGGCACAGTCTTTCAAATTGCGAGAGTTTCAGTTTCTAGAGTATCTATCCTTCGTTGTCAAGCCAGTTCCATGCGGGCTGACAGAAAGTTTCCAGCATCCCTTGTTCTCAAGTTCTGAAGACACATGGAAGCTGCCACCTGCTTAGTTCCCCTGGCAGGGTACCACATGAGAGCTCTGCAGTGCACATTTACAGTGCAGTGGTCCTACTTGATACATCCAGTTGTGTTTCCCATTATAGTGACGTGTGTGTCAAGATGAGATCGGAGGTGGTTGGAGTCTACCATGGTGTCCACGTGGAGACTGTTCCCTCCCCTGTCACAGTTACAAAGGATACCTCTCTTCTAGGGTGTTTGGGGGGGCTTTGTGAAGGGAGGGCTGTCCAATGGACCTGATCCTCGACTGAGGTATATTTTCATGTCAACAGTTTGATGATGAAAGTGGTCCTTCTTGTGTTGCAGGCCTTTCATGTCTGTCTTCCCAAGGCTGTGATCTCATTTCAAAAGGACAACATGACTGTCGTCTGGTATATGACCAAACAGGGAGGAACCATTTCTTACCCCCTTTGTCAGGAGGCCATGAGAGTCTGGCAGTGGACAATTTCATCTCAGAGGTTTTTGGTTGCAACAGACATTCGGGGGGAATTGAGTTTTTGGCAGACTGCCTGAGCAGAACCTTTCTTTTTCCTCACACTTGGTCTCAGAATCTCAGAGTTGCAGCTCCGATTTTTCATCACTGGGTCACTCTGTGTTGTGACCTGTTCACATCCCTGACCAACATCAAGTACAACAGCTGTTATGCCTTAGTCCCTCCTCAGGGATGGTCACAGTCTTCTATATGCTTGGCCCCCAGGTCTCCTGTATGTGTATCCTCCGATCCCACTATTAATAAAGTTCCTCCAGAAGTCAGCCCATTGCAGAGCGACTGCAATCTTCATGGCTCCCTTTTGGCCTTGGTTCCCCTTTCTTTGGCCTCTTCTGAGGTATCCCACTTGGGTCCTGGATCTCATTAAGGATATGATTTCTCACCCAGTGGGTCTGGATCCAACCAAACTTCAGATGTTCAGGGGTAGTCTGTGTTTATCATAGACTCGCTCTGCAAATTACATCCATCCAACCAAGGACAATTGAGGCAACTTGGGATTAACATGGCTAGGCTTGTAAGGGCTCTAGGCTGCTAGCCTAGTAACCTACTATGAACCTTTGAACCACGTTTTTTTTTCTAGTTTCCCTCATGACCAGGGATACCAAACCTTCATACAGAATGTTACCTATTTTATCATCTTAGAAAATTTCTGCATGTAGATTATACACCAGCAAGTGAAAATGCTAACTCCTAAGGTTTGCATCTCTTCTCGGCTGGAGGAAATTGTGGACTGCCTGGCTGACTTGTTTCACTCAGGATCCAGTTATTCTACTGTTAAGGATCCAGTTATTTTACTGTTAAGGAACAACTAGCAGCTATTTCCATTTTTTTACATTGGCAAGGATAATATCCTATTAGCAGCTCTTAAAATTTCAAAGGCCTTTCTTAAGGGGAACCTTTTTGTTGCAGCCCCCAGTCCAGGATCCTGTTCCATTGTAGGACTTTCCACCTCTGTTTGAACCCTCTGCTTCAGCTGACTTCAGGTTGTTGTATTGGAAAACTTTATTCTTGGTGGGTGTTACTTCCACCAATTGTGTGTCAGAACTTTAGGTCCTATCCTTGGCACCACTGAATTTGGGTTTTCATAAAGACTGTGTGTCCCTCCAAATGGATCCTGTTTTTCTCCGGAAGGTGGCAATAGATAGTAATTTGAATCAGGCCATTTCCTTGTCTGTGTTCTTTTCTGAATTTTCCAATAAAGGAGAACATTTACTTCATTGTCTTGACGTCCATAGACAGTTGAGGTTTTATTTGGATAGAACCGAATCTTTCAGGAAGTGTAGTCAATTTTTTGATTTCTTTTGTAAGGCCTGGTTGGGTATGGAAGTGTCTGAGGTTAGTCTCTCACAGTGGCTGTCGTATTGCAGATCATTCTGCTAGAGCTATGACTACTTGTATAACTTTATTTTTCTACAGAGCTGCCTTGGATGATGATTGTGCTACTGGTATTTGGATGAGTCCTCACACATTTGTGTCACACTACAAACTGGACATTCAGTTGAGGCAAAGGGTCTCTTTTGTTTCCACCTCATTGCACAATATCCTTTCATAAGACCTCCCTAGGGTTTAACACAGGTTGAACCCAAACAGAAAAGACAGTCTCGGATATGAAAGTTATGTACTTATATATTCATGTTGTTTCTTTTTGTCATGTTCAACCTTCTCTCCCTCCTGCCCCTGCCTTTTCGGGGAGTCTCTCAATCATGGGATGAATGTGTCGGGAAGGTTTGTTCTCCTCCTTTGTTGGTGTCATTCGTGATTTCTTTTGAGATTAAGTAATGGAAGCTTTTACAGAGAGTGGAAATCTCAGTCTGAGATAATCCTAGTTGGGGATCTAATCATAGAGGGATAATGGGTAGAGGATTGTACCGACTGTAGCATTTTGTCTTTTACATGATGCTTGCCTAATGATCTTAGATTTGTAATATGCATGTCTGCAGATCCTGGATTACAGTGGTTACAGACATTTTCTCAGGTTCTGGTTAGAAGATCACATATGAATAGACTGGCTTGTATTTCAACTTTTCTGCTGACCTCAAAGTATTTATGAACTTTCTGCATCTGGTTTGAAACAGCATAGATTGACAAGGATCTATTTTATTATCAAGACACATCGATTTTTAGCCATTTCCATCAAGAGTCTCGGTTTGACCAGATATCAGTCCTAGCTTTATGAACCTGGATGTTGTACTCAGTTTCCAGAAATCTGACATAGAACCTTCTCAGAGAATAAATAAAAAAAAGTGCATTAAATACCATGACCAGAACAATTACTCTGTTTTTCAGGGCAGGATTGGGCTCATAATAGACTTTTTCATGATACACTGGACTCCTTTACATACAGGAATGGCACTGACAGCACTGGAACACATCTTCCTAAATTTTAATGATTTGTTATTAGGAACCAAAAATGGCTGCAAAACACAATGTTCAGAAGGTTATTAAAGGAAGGTTGTCCCCACAGACTCAAAACACAAGTTTATTTCATTATGGTTTGGTGTTTACTACATTTTACCACCACTCTGGGACCAATTTGCAGGTTTTTAAATATTTCTATACTTAATTTCTGAGGCTGACCACATGGGGTCTAGCATCTTGCAGTGACCCTAATTGTTTAGTCTGCCTCTAGGTATTCACAATGCAGTGCTTGTCTGGTAAAAAAAAAAAAAAAAAAAAAAAAGAAATTACATCACACAGGCCTATTTCTTCCTAAAACTCCTGTCACTGCATTGACTTTGCAGGCATACATTGCTGTCTTTTATTAAGTTAGTTTTAAGTAACATTTCATGCCGTTGAATGATTACTTGAAACACAAACAATGCAAATACCACAGAACAGACGTCCAGAGTGCTTTATACTGCTGCTGCTTTTTAGAACGGCTAAATTGCAGTCTTTTGTGAAACCTGAATTGTACTACTTCGACTCATGTCTTCACATCTAACTTTCCTAGCTGTGAAAGTGCTATGGGTAATTTGAGCTGTTACCTGCTGTGATTGACAGCTCACAGCAGGAGACTTGATTCATGTACTGTTTCCTTGTTCCAGCCTTTACTTTCTGTATGGCTGGGGAAGGACCAGGGAGCTGTGACATCACAGCATGGGTGGGTTTTTAGGACGGTCGTTGTGATGTCAGTTTGAGGGGGAATTGGCCAGAAAACTACCTGTATTCATTGGCCTTGATGACATCAGTGAATAGGAGACTGCAGCAAGCTTTTCCAGGACGGGATAAAAGTTTTTTGAAAGTGAAACCACCACAGTACAGTAAGTTCTAGTAGAGCGAAATAGGCGATTCAAAATATTTTAAATGCTGTATTGTTTATTCATAGCAGGGACTGTAAACGGAGAAAAAGGACCGAGAAGTTGAGCATTTAATAACAGAATCTCATTGTTCTTTAATTATTAACACAGTTCACTCAGTTTCATCAGGTTTTAAAGTGTATCCATTTAAAATGTTGGGACCTGCTTCATTGAGTCCTGAAGTACAGAGACTAAATGGCCAAACAAATGGACCAAGTCTAAGATCGATATTAACACATAAAATACCTTTTGTTCTAAGGTATGGCATTCTTGGAGTTAGTATGTATGTCTGGGGGACTTATCTCTCACATCGTGGGTGTCCTACAAAAAAAAAAAAGTTTAAAGGAAAACATTTAATATTTTCTCTTCTCTTGGATTATCAATCTGCCCCCCCCCCCCCCGGCAGTGTTGGTACTCGGCATTGCATATGCCGACATTTTAATAAGGAGTCGTTAATAAAAGGCACAGAAAAAATGCAGTGTTTTATACAAATTAAAATCACATGATTACTGACACGATTAATTAAAACATATAATACTTAAAGGTTTATGGCATTAACTAAATTTTGTTTAAAAATTAATGTTCTAGTTCCCTTCCCTTGAAAATTGATTTTAAGGAGATATAGTCAATTAACCCTGGATGCCTATAATCAACAAATTATGTTATTTAGTTAGATTCTAACTCTTCAGTGCAATTCACTGAAAGTCTTTTCAGGTAGTCACAGACAGCTGCAGTCATATGATACCTACATAGGGGGTTTACACACACCTACTTACTTTGCAGATTGACAGTGTGGTTGTTTTGGAGAGATCACTAAAAGTCGACTTAACTGTGTAGATTATTTGCATTCCAAGCGAAGATATTGAGGAGAAAAAAACAGTGTCTCATGAGTAGAAGTGGGGCAAGAAAATATTTTTGCACACAAGGTGAAAGTTTAATGATGTCATATAATGGATCTGTTTGCATACACTTGGAACATCCAGCATACACTGTGCTGTTCCAGGTTCCCACATTATGTAGCAGCAGTAAAAAAAAACACCTTCTCAGTCCTTGGGAATAAGGGATATCTGTGATCTGTGCAACCTCTCTTATTCCAACAATGTTATGAAAAGATTAAAAAAAATGTTGTTCTGATAGCACAGTGCTGGCCAGTGGAACAGTGTCTTATTTTTCTAAAGCAAGTGTCAATCACACAACCTTTATAACTGACTTTGCAAGGCAGGATTTTAAAGTAGCAAGAACCTGTGATACTGCAGCTGCACTTCAGTTCTCAGCTGCATGCAAAATCTCATCTTGATGCCTCAAATGTGGTTTCTTCTGAAGTACATTCTATTCTTGCATGTGCAGTATTGCCTAATATTAGGACAGCGTATCTCTCCAAATGGATCATGTATTTCCAGCGGTGTCAGAAGAGGTTTGTTGACCTAGCCACTCCTCTCTCTCTCTTCCCCTCAAATCGGGCAACAAAGCCTAATACTTGAAAAGCATACCTTTCAAAATTAATCAAAGTTTTTTCAGTGTTGACAAAAGAGGTCTGCCGAAACAGTTATTAAATGTTTCACAATTTTTATATTTAGCTTCTTCATTTTGTCCTGGTTTGGCTTAATCTTTCATGAAGGGGCACTTGTTAGCCTTATCTCCTGAACTACTGCAGTTTCCACTACAGCTCTTTCTACATTTGATGCCCCACCCCTCCCAATAAATACAGCAGCTGTGGCTTTGGATCTGTATCTTGAGAAACAAACAGATTTATAACTTTTCTTTCAGTTTGTTGACTTAAAATACTTTTTTGGAAACCTGTCTTTATTTGCAGTTTTCTACCACAGAAGAATTTCTGAACTGCGTGTCTATATTATTTGAACGAAAGTTCAAATTGTTGATTGCTGTAAACAGCGAAAATGCCGATAATCGATGCCTGTTCCCTTTCCTCACTGTAGTACGATCTCCGAGTTGGTATACATATATATACATATATATATATATATATATATATATATATATATATATATATATTAATAATTAGCAGGGGGGGTGGGGGCACAGCCCCCACAGTACAGGATTCGATTATCGGCATTTTCGCTGTTTACAGCGATAAACTATTTGAACATTCGTTCAAATAGTATAGACAACTGAACTGCTGGCTTAAATTATGTAAGGTTCTTTCATATTTCTAGAGATCACAGCAGTATTTCAGTACCTATTAACATAATATTTTCAAAATTGTATTTGCATATTGGAGACCAGTTAGCATAATGGTTAAGGTCTTTGCTTCTCATATACAGGGTACAAGGTTCGATCCTAACCTCCAGCCAATGCCTATTTGGAGTTTGTATGTTTTCCCATTGTCTCTGTGATGTATTTTCATCTCAAACTCGCCAATGAATGGAGCTGTAGGCAGCAGCACAGACTCTACATGGTGCCCTATAGGGGGAAGGGTTGTATAGACCAACCGTTTTGGGCATCTACTGTGGTGCGCTATATCCTCAAGATAGAACACAGACTGTACGCTGTGACAGGGCTATCCAATCGACAGTGATTTAGTCATGTTGACTAATGTTGCCAAATGGGCATGGGTATTTGCTGGTGAAAAGTGGGCTGGGAACCTGGCCTACTCCAACCTATGCCAGGGACCAATGGTAACAGTAGAAGGGATGTATGTAATCCTGTTGCCTAGCTTGGATTACCTGGGATAGCTGTGTTGAGAGAAAGCTGGACATAAAACCAATTAACCTGCCAACCATGAACTAAGAATTGCTACACTTAGTGTAGGTTCACTGACAGGATGCAGCTTGTAAGTGGATGACATGATGGTAGGCAGGAGGCTGGACATCTTATGTATCCCGGAGACAAGATGGAAGGGCAGTGCAGCAAAATCACTTGGCTTGGGATCCAGAGTCTACTACTCAGGAGGAAGACAGGCTACCAATGGTGTGGGAATTGGGGTTCCTATTATATATTCGAAGACGCATTCCTTCGAATGCATCTTGATCGAACATGAAAGCACAAAACAGCAAAATGGCATATAAGCGATTTCTTTCCCTGGGAAAGAAATCACTTGGCCGCCTCTGTTACTTTGCCGTTTTCCTCACTGTAGTGCGATCTCAGAGTTGGTATATTTAGGTAGGGGGTGTGGGGTGAAGCCCTCCACTTTATGTAATGTTTTAAAGTTTTTATTTTATTTATTTATGTTTTTTTGTGGAACAGCAAATTTTTTCCCCCCTGGGAAAAAATCGCTGTTCTAAGTGTTCGGTATTGTAAGCTTTCGCTTACATGGGGTCGATAAGTCAGCATTCGCTTTTTTAAGCGTTCGCTGATTTAATATAGACCCAGGAACTGTGATGAGATAGAGGCTTCAGAATGCAGTGAGGGATGTCATTAGAATTAGTGACAGACTCATGGCAGTCAGACTCCAGTCAAATGATACGACAGTATTCATAATTTCAGCCTGTGCCCCACAGCAAGGTTGTGGTAGTGAAGAGAAGAATACATTCAGACAGGGAGTTGCAGGGCCTGCTGATTTGAGTGCACATATCTGGACAGACAAAACAAGATATGAGGACTGCCTGGGTCCACATAGGTGGGACAACAGTAATAAAGGAGAAGCCATTCTAGACTTGTAGCCCACACATGGTTTAGAAAGAGAGACAGTCACAAGATCATGTACAAGAGTGGAAAACATGCAACTCGGGTAGACTTCTTCCTAGTAAGGGGCATTGGCCTAGGATCAGTGATGGCAAAATCATCCCCAGTGAAACAGTTGTTACAAATAAACTCTATCAGGTTGAAAGGCAAAGACAGAAAAATAACGAAGGTAGATCATAAGAGATGCCAGCAACAGCTTGATCACCAGTCCACAGGACATTAAAGGCAGACAGAAGGAGTATTTCCGGCAGCTTTTGAATGAAGAAAAACCCACAGAAGCTGTACTTCCCCAGACATAGCATATGATGAGAGAAGCAGAGGAGTCCACCATAAAAGAATAATTCTAAGGAAAATTAATTCAGGGAAAGCAGCAAGCTCAGATGTGATCACAGCAGATAATTGAAACAGGAGAGAAATGGATGTTCTTACATTCACCGCTGCATTATTCGTTACAAATAGGATTCTGTGCCGTGAAGCCCACTGTTCAGCCAGTTTACCAAAGTCTACTGGTGCTTTAAGGTACTCTGAACATCACCTACATACTCACTCCTTGCATAGCTCAAGGCATAAAGGTGACATTCAGGTATACCATCCTCAGAACTTTCTTGCCACCAGTCTGAACGCTGTTGTGAACCATTGGTCTGTTACCTCCATCCATTTTTTTTGCCAAGGGTATTCACCAAATGCCTCGCTCCTGTGATTGCTTTTTGCAGGCTTCAAGGGATCCAAATTTTTCCTTATTTGGATGACCTGCTGATTCAGGTATCCTCTCCAGAGGTCCTTTTGCAAAATCTTCGTTTTACCATTTCTCCTCTTCAGAGCCTGGAGTTCGTGGTAAATTTCAAAAAGTCTTCCCTGACTCCTTCTCAGGATCATATCTTCTGGATTGCAGGATTCAGACAGTGCCAGTGCTGGCATCCCTGCCTCCTCTAAAGGCCTTAACTCTCATTTCTTTCTTTCAAGCTCTTCTTCTCCTGGTCTCCATTACAGCCAGGGAGTTTCTGAGAGTGCTGAGGTTCATGGCTTTCACCATTCTGATGCTCTCTCTGGCCAAACTCCACCTGAGGAAGTTCCAGTGGTTTCTGAATTTGGTGTGGTTTCTGCATTCATGCAATATAGACTTTCCAGTTCCTCTTCTTCCGTGTCTCAAGAAAGAACTTTGGTGGTGGATTCAGCAGTTGTCTCTGAATCCAGGGCTTCCTTTTCAGCCTCCTCTTCCCTCTCAGAATCTGTTCACAGATACTTCAGATGTGGGATGGGGAGCAGCATTTGGCTCCCTGAGGTTTCAGAGGGTGTGGTCGCCTCGTCAGCAGAAGGAGCACATCAACATCATCAAGCTCTTTGGGCCTTTCATCCTCTCTTCTCTCCAGGGCCTCTCAAGGTATTCACAGACAATACCACAGTCATGTGGTATATCAACAAACAGGGGCAGTACGAGATCTTACTCTCTTTGCCAGTTGGCACTTCTGATATGGGATCTGGCTCTCAAGTATCAATTGACTCTTCAGATCAGAACATTGAGGCAGACAGTCTGAGTAGGTCCTTCACTCAATCCATGAATGGATGCTTCACAGGGATGTGTTTCTGGACATTGTTCACCAGTTGGGTACTCCTCAAGTAGATCTCTTTGCCTCCCCTCTGAACAGACAGCTTCCTCTGTTTTGTGCAAGAGTCCCAGGTCCTCTGGTGTAGAAGGTGGACGCCCTCCCTTTCACCTTTCTCTGTGTGAAAAATATTCTTTATTGTCCACTGGAATCACTGAATGGTTGAAAATTGTATTCCTTCGTGCAGAAAAAACAAGATTTTAGAAGTGTTTTATCTGGTTCAATTATATGTTTGAATGATTATCTGAACTACCCTAGGTCCCAATTAGTTCTGATGATCAGCTCTGTACTGTACTCAGAAAAGCTATCTGCTTTTTATTGCATAGTGTGCATTTTGTTACGATGAACCACTTTTTGGCCAGACTAAATGTCCATCACTTGACAAATATTTTTTTCCTCTGGTTTATGAGATGTAATTTTGTGTTCAGGCTCAGAATCTGCGTACCTTGGATTAGTGAATAAAACTAGGTGAATCTGCATGGGAGAAATGTCTGTATCTGCTTATCTTAACTTTTCTTAAAGTACAATTAGAAAACTTCATTGGGGGAAGTCTAGTGCTTTTTACTCTGGGTAAGAATTGGGCTGTGAAGTGCTGACCAAGTTGCACTTCACATTTTTGTATCCTTAATCCCCACTTAGCAAGTTACTGCAGATGTCAGCAGTCAATATTTATTTGAGGCAAGTCTGAATTCACTCATCCACACTCTTTCCGCAGTGCTGCTGGCTTACACAGACAGAATGTATTGCATACCTTCTTCATCTTGGAATAACTGTTCTTTTATGATGTTGGGATTATTCTTCGTTGGTTTGATGCATTGGAATCCAGTTGAACATTTTTTAGTTTACAGTGTGTGCGTTGTATATTTCTACTCCCATTTTCCTGCTGTCAATTCATCCTGTTTTCCAGTCTGAAATTGTAGCTCATGTATATCAGACTGTTGTATATATTAAACTATAGAGGACTAATCTGGGTCTCTGTTCATGAATAGCTTATCTTGCGTGTTTGAGAGAACATGTAACAAGACCTGTTATTTTTGGAAGACTTTACCAGAATTTGTTTTTTGTTTTAAATGGAACTTAACATGCTCCCGTGTGTTACAAAAGTACGAAAGAGAAAATGTATGAGTGTTCAGCATTTTACAGCTTTAAAAGCTGTAGAACACTTTACCACTGCCACACAGAAAGCAGCCACCATGGAACAGAAGTGGAAAGCAGAAGGAACTTTATATAAAAACTTAATTCAGCTGAAAAAGAGAAAAGAAGTTAGAATTAAGTGTTTAAATCTGTTTTAAAGCTCTCTGCAGTTCTTGCCACTGTGCTGTGGTGGCTGCTGACCACTGTTAATGTTCTAATGTGAGACGAGCTTAACAATGGTGAGGAATGGGTGTGTGTTAAAAGTTTAAGCAACTTTTTGATGTCAGAAACTTGCTTAACTCTACGTTCATCGTATTGATCATTGTTGCAGTAGCCTTAGCTGTATGGGCTATATTCTGCCAAGGATATAGTAACCAGCCAGCTTCCAAATTTTTAGGGCACCTTCCACACCCCAAAACTGTCAGGCAGCTTGATCTCAGCTGACTAAAAGATAAAGTTTGGTCATCAAGCCCTTCAGAACTTTATTGCCACCAAAGAATATCCTTCTCTGAGGCTTTTGTGCTGTTCCTTTGCTGGGCAGATAAGTTCTCTTTGGGGGGAGTGGCTTCCATTTAATTATTCTGGTTGATTATTAATACTTTTCTCTTCACGAAAGTTATTTTAAAGCTAGAAGTTAGTGTTTTAACAGACTGACATAAGAGTGTATTGTACATTTAGGTGAAAAGTTATTTTTTTCCTGTTATTTTAAAAGTTGTTTAAAGTATTTAAGCAATATTTTTTTTCTGTAGAGAAATTGTTTCTATTTTCTTTTGGGGGCTGGCAATTGTTTTAAAGTACTTTTTCTGAATTTTTGTGTTTTAAAATCTTAAAAGAATGACTTAATTTTTACCAGCTTTTGCCAGTTGTTTTCCATGGGAAAGAGGCACCAGTTTTGACTAGACCATGGAACAAACAATCGGTCCAAGGTTGGTCCTTCTTCATGCAACAGAAAGAAGGTAAGCAAACAGCCTTTGTCACCACAGCAGGCTAGCAGTTTGCCTCAGCTGCTGTAGCCATTTGTTGAACCTTGGACCGCTCATCTTTTTTTACCATGGATCCTTCTGGTGTGCCCCGACAGCCACTATGAACCGGGGGTTAGCCACATCCTCTGCAGCTGTTGGGGCATCTGAAATATTTATTCTGTTTTACTTGAGGTTCTTAACATGGAAAACTTTTTTAGTGATGCTCTGACTAAAACAAGAATAGTGTCTGATTTGCAACATCTTATGGTGAGTCATTCCTATTTCATTTTCCACAGAGATAGGGTTTCTTTGAGAACTAATCTGTCTTTTTGCCTAAAGTAGTATCTGAGCTTACTTTAGGCCAAACTACCCATTTCTCCATTTTCTTAACTGATATTAAAATTGAGGGAGAAAGGGTAGTCCATACCTTGATTGTCCACTTCTGTAACAGCTCATAAATTGTTCTGAAGGACTGAAAAAACTCAATGTACTCCCTCTGAAAACAGTGGCATATTCTGGAAATAGTCTCAAATGGAGAATCAGAAACTAAGCTCTTTTGAATCTGAATCACAAAACTGAGGAGAAAACCTGTATCTGTTCCTTCATTTAGGTATTGCTCAGGGTTTTATTCAGATGTTTGATCCTTCTTATTTCTTGCTTTCTGGTAAAAGAAAGAATTCCTGCTTTCCTGAATTCTCAATCTGGACAGGAAGATGAAGAGAGAGCGACATATTTTTGTCTCAGTTTACTGATTCAGACTCTGATGAGAGATCAGTTTATGATTCTCCATTTGGAAATCCTCTCTCTTTGAGACTGTTTCCAGAATCTTCCAGTGTTTTCAGTGGGAGTACTTAAGTTTTCATAGTTCCTCAGAAAATGTTATGATCTGTTACAGAAGGAATTTCCTGAACCTTCACCATTTCCTCCTTTTCTGTCTGCTTTAGAGGATGTGCGTGTGTCTGCATGAATTTTTCCTGATAGCCAGCCTGCTGCTCCTAGTTCATCAATCTTTTTAAATTAAGTTTTTATACACTGTTCCCAAACCTGACTCAGCAGCTATAGCTTTAGTTATACTTATTGCCTCTAAACGGTCAGTTAATTCCAGTCCTTATCTTTCTGATAAGGGTGGTGTAGAACAGAGCGTGTGCGTATACCTTTTAAGAAGCATTTCCAGATGTAAGCACGTGCAGGCAGAGTGCCATTTTGAGAGAACAGCCAGAGTGTTAACATGTATGAGTGTGGTAGTCAGTCTGTTTATAAGTTTATTTAAGTTATAAAGCCTCAGTCTTGATGTGTTTGTGTGTAATAAAGCTGCTTGAACTGAACCCACATATGTTCGTCTGTTTTATCCTGACCAGACAAGCAACATGGTGTCAGAACCGGAATTAAGAGAGCAACTTTTTCAAGCCATGAGGTGCAGAGTTGAAGGTGAAGGCAGATTGAGCTGGTTGAGTAAAATGGAGCTCAAACAAAAAAGGCCATAAATGAACTTAAGGTAACAAAAAACTTGCATAAATAATTTATTTGGCAAAGAAAATGAAACGGAGTACTTGTAAGGCACAAAATGCATTATTAATCTAATGAGTAGCACACAACACATTATTAAATGAAATGTTCAAAACTACGATATGTGATAAAACTAGCAGAGATGTTCATATAGGGGTCAGAATTGCCTTTGGTTTGCATAATGAGCATATTTAAAGTAAAACGGGCACAAGAAAAGTATAATGAGCATGATAAGAGACTAAAAGGGGATAACTAATACAATAAAAGGGAAAACAAGCTTAAAGAGCAAGGCAACTGTATGTTTTTTAATAGAAGACAGTGTTTAAGGCACAAACTACTATTTTGCATTGACCAAAGCCATACATAGCATAACTAGAGTTGTTCGAAGTATCTCAGTGTGTGCAAAGTGTTTGCAGAGTGTGTGCTTTACAGTGCAAAGTACCGTTATATTGCAAAGTGCAGCCATTTCGAAAGGTTTCTTGTGTTGTGTACATTTATTCGCAAAGTGCTGCCATTTCAGTGTTTCTTACACTGTACAGAGTTATTAAGCAAAGTACAGCCATTTTGAAAGGTTCTTTTGCTGTGTACAGTTTATTTGCAAAGTGCATTCATTTTGAAGCGTTTCTCACTTAGCTTTTTTCTGCTGAGTACAGTTTCTCAAAGCGCAGTCATTTCAAAGTATTTCTTACACTGATAAGGAGTGGTTTCACAAAGTACAGTGATTTTAAAGTGTTCATGTACTATGGAGATTTATTTAGCAAAGTGCAGTTATTTCAAAGAGTTTGTTGTGCTATTTGGGCATAATTACAAGTTCTGGCATATATTTGTCTGTATGTTCGTACATGATATCAAGCACCTTCACTGCTGTGTGTTGATATGGCAGAGGCATTTCCCAGACCAAGTCCACTTGTGTTTGATCATGCTGTAGTAGAAAATTGGAGAGTATTTGATCAGGAATACAATATTTTCATACAAGCAGCTTTCTCTGACAAAGATTACAAGGGCATTCATTTTGCTTAACTTAGATGGGTCAGAGGCCCTTGAAAGAGAGTGTTCATTTGCGTACTTGACAGCAGTATATGCAGGAGATGGGGGGGGGGGGGACTGCCATTTTGTGGTACCGGCTGAATCAAGCGAGGACCCTGAGTGCTTAAAACGTAAATTTAGAGAAATTTGCAACCCCCAGAAATATGTTACATTAGAGAGGCGCTTATTTTATACAAGAGACCAAAAGCCAGGTGAACTTTTGCAGCTTATGTCACTGACTTGAGAAATAAGGCAGAAACGTGCAGATTTGATGACTTGATAGATGAGTTAAAGGAAGGCTTGTGTGTTGTGGTGGTAATGCTGCAGTGAAAAAAGATTTTGCTTGTTGACAGTGATTTAACGTTAAGCAAAGCCATAGAGATTTGTCAAATCCATGAGCTCACAGAAAGGCACACAAGTATGCTTACAAGTGATAAGAGCATGGCTTCAACAGCCTCTAGAGCAAACGTCGACAGCATGCAAGATGTGGCAAGCAGAAACAGGCCTAAGCACATGGCAGCTACAACCCCTGCAGGCTCCCCTGGGAAACCTTGTAGCTTTATCGCAACTTCCAAGACTAGCTCAGTAAAAAGGACATAGTGCAGTATGTGAGTCAGCAAAACTTGAAGTCAAGTCTTAGTGTTAACTGTTGTATTTGTGGTGCCAATCATGAGTCTAAAAGAGAGAGGTGCTTAGCATTTGGTCAGCAATGCCACAAGTGAAAAAAATGGAATCAGTTTCAAAAGTTTTGTAAATCAAGCAAGCCTCATTTAATTATTTAGAAAGGTCACTCGAGAAAGCAAGTTCATCATATAGAAAACTGCAACTCTACTTTCAATGTAGATAGTGTATCAGTGGTCTGTGAAAAGGTTAATGCAGTAGATTTACTGGCAAAGAATGAAATATTTTGTAATGTCCTGATCAATGGAAAACCCACAGAGCTCAAAGTAGACACTGGTTCAAAGTGTAACGTAATGTCAGCAGAAACATTTGCTAAAGTGAGGGCTGGTGAGCAACTAAATTTGCCCAATTGTGTGAAGCTTGTTGCTTATGGAGGTGAAGAGATTCAAACTGAAGGCTCAGTAGTGCTTTCATGCTATTCGGCTGGGAACAGTTACAGCTTGCAGTTTTATGTAGTCCAAAGATCTGTGCAATCATTATTAGGTTTCAGAGACAGTTTGAGAATGAAACTGCTTTCTTTTACCAAAGAAGTACATCATGTAAGCACATGTCCCAGTTCTAGCTTTACTGACGCTATTTTCTCAGAGTATGCTGATGTGTTCAATGGCACGTTAGTCAAACTTCAGTTGTGTACTCTTTGAAAGTAGACCCAGAGGTCAGTCCAGTGGTCAGACCAGCAAGGAGAGTTCCAATGGCTATGCAGGGCAAAGTGATGCAGCGAGGTGTGATTTGTCCATTCACAGAACCAACTGAGTGGGTGTCTTCCATGGTAGCTGCTCATAAGAAAATTCAGATGAAATCAGAATATGTGTTGACACAAGAGACTTGAACAAGGCTTTAAAGAGACCTCATCATCCTATATGTACAATCGAGGAGATTGACACCCTCATGCAAAATGTCACTGTTTTTTTTCTGTCTTAGATGCAGAGTTTTCATTTTGGCAAGTAATGCTTGATCATAAATCTTCACTACTGAGTACATTCAGTACCCCATTTGGTAGATACAGATTCCTCAGGATGCCTTTTGGAATAAATTCTGCCAGTGAATCTTTCAGCATGCAATGGAGCAAATTTTTTCAGACTGCCCATGTGCAATAATAGTTGATGATTTACTAGTTGGAGGCAGTGGTGATGCAGAATTGACAAAAATCTCAGGAAAGTTCTGGACAGAGCACGTGAAGTGAATTTGAAGCTCAATCCTCTGAAATGCAAATTCAGACTACCAGAAGTTACTTATGTAGGTCATTTATTTACCAATATAGGCTTATGACCAGACCCTTCTAAGCAAGCAACCACTCTAGAGATGACAGCTCCGGACAATGTCCGAGCTTTACAGTGTTTCCTTGGAATGGTTAACTATTTGGGCAAATATATCCCTGACTTTAGTGAGTTATCAGCACCTTTAAGAGAGCTGACACACAAAAATGTTGCCTAGTCATGGTTGGAACAACACCAGAAAGCATTTGAAAACCTCAAAAAGCAAATTGCCAACCCGCCTACATTAAAATACTATGATGGTCCACAAACCAGTCGTTCTTTCCTGTGATGCTTCCGAGTTCAGTCTTGGTGCAGTTTTTCTTCAAGGGGCAGACCTGTTGCCTATGCATCTAGAACTCTTACCTAGACCGAGATGCAGTATTCTCAAATTGAGAAGGATTTGCATCTTGGCCTCCTAGGTTCTGATCCTACCAAAAGAAGGGTGAGTGGACTAGTATTTTGGCCTTCTTTAGCGAAAGACATTGATAAAGTTCATTCTTCTTGTTCAGTGTGCAACAGTACTAAGCCACATTTGCAAAAACAGCCATTTCAACTAAGCCAAATTCCTGTACTACCTTGGTCAACAGTAGCCACTGACACATTTGAGTTGAACAATTAGCATTACTTAGTGTTGGTAGACTCATTCAAACTGGTTTGAGATCGATTTGCTACCTAACCTAATGTCCATTGCTGTTATTACTAAGATGAAATGTCATTTCTTAGTCCACACAAAGTAATTTGACAGCAGTTCTCAATGTACTAGTCAGTTATTTCAGAAATTTGCAAAAGAGTGGGACTTTATCCATGTTACTAGTAGTCCTGAATACCCATAGTCATACGGCTTTGCTGAATGTGCTGTACAGAGTGCAGCTAGAGAGGTCAAAGTGTGACAATACCAATTTCTTCTTGAATTTACTTAATCTCAGAAATATACCCCGTGACATTGTACTTGGTTCGCCTGCTCAGAGACTAACCAGAACAACCTTGCATATCAGTTTTAGTTTGTTGGTGCCTAATGCTAAAAAGAACAGACCAGTCAAAGCCCAGCTTTTTAAGAAGCATTCTTCTCAGAAGTCCAGCTATAGTAAAACAAGCAAATTTCTTCGTCCTTTTAAAAGGAGAGACAGTGAGGATGCAAACGGTGAAAGGCTTTGATCGAGTTAGTCAAGTGAGAGGTATATGTGTCAAGATGAGATCCTAGTTAGTGAAATGTGAGGGTATAGAATACAGGAGAATCCGCAGACCTTCTCCTGTATCAGAAGAGATGTCACAGCATCGTACCTGTGATACAGACTCTAGATCTCAGAGCAACCCTGACAATGTTCATGCCGAAGAACATGTCTCAGTATCCATTCTCTTTCCTGATGATGTCCCAGTTGTCCCCAAAGTTGAAAAATCCTTGACAGTCCCCATTGCTAGATCCAATTCTGACTTTTTATGTTACATGATCAGATCGTATTTCTAGACCTGGTGTAAAATGCACAGTAGCTTGAACATGATTGTTTTACGTGTCTAATTTTGTATGATTGCATGTCAAAGAATTAATTCTGCATAATTGCAAGTTAGAAGATCATTTCTGTAAATTGCATGTCATTGAAATACTGTCATTTCGTGTATGGATCATTTCTCAAAGAGGGAGGATGTAGAACACAGTGTGTGTATGTACCTTTTAAGAAGTGATGTAAACACGTGCATATAAATAGTGAGTACGTGCAGGCAACAGTACCATTTTGAGAGAACAACCAGAGTGTTAACATGTTTGAATGTGGTAGTCAGTTATAAAGCCTCATTCTTGATGTGTTTGTATATAATGAAGCTGCTTGAACTGTACCCACAAATGTTTGTCTGTTTTATCCTGAGCAGACAAATGATAGATGGGAAGATTATTGATTGGTTTGGGAAAATGGTATATACTTCTTCAAAATTTTTTTCAGAATTATTAGTTGCCAGGCTTGCACGTTAATATTTATCCTGACTAATTGTAAAAGTATAAAACACGTTTTCTGCAGTTTCTTCTTTTGAGGAAATATCTGTTTTAAGTTGTTTAGTTTCTTCTGTTGTTCTAGTGACTGTTGTCTGTTTACAGTGTCTGTGTGTGTGTGTGTGTGTGTGACTCGGATCATAATTCTTCCAGGGCTATGTCCTGTGGTGCTGTTTTGAGGAGGTATACCTCGCTGCATTCTCAGAACTTCCCATGAGCACAAGAATAATGAGATTTTTATTTTCTCTTTTAGATAAAGATTCACTTTTTGATTCTTTTGCTGCAGTGGTGATCAAAAGGTGTGATGAAAGGACAAGTTAAATCAGGGAATCTCTAAGATTTATTGCCCTCCTTTTTTGTAATTTTCTAGAAATTCTCTAAATCTCATCCAGTTTTGATAGAATGGCTAGGGTGTTCCAGAAAGAATTCAGGAACCTCTAAAACCAAGAGCTATCCAGCTTGTCAATTTGACAGTTTAATGGATTTTGACCCCCCCACACACACACTAGTTCCCTTTCCCTTCCAGAAAGTCTGAATCTCCAATTTTTCCCTTTGGCAACAGATAGTTTCAGATAAATGGGCTCTCAAGTTAATTCTTCAAGGTCATCGATAGCAGTGAGAGGATATTTCTACTTGCCAGAGGTTATTTCTCATCCTCCAGAACAGACTCTATTATTTCTACCAGTCCATCAATACGCGCTGCTTCAGGAAGTGATAGAACCAGCCCCTCCTACAAAAGTCAAGAAAGATTTTTGTTCAAGGAAGTTTTTAGTGCAAAAGAAAGATGATGCTTAGAAACCAGTTCTGGATCATTCTTCTTACACCTGTTTGTGAAGGTGCCCAGCTTCAAAATGACGTCCTTTCACAATCTCTTCTTTCTCATTCAGATTTCTTGGTAAATTTACATTTAAAACCTGCTTATCATTTCTTTCCTTTTCATCCAGACTTCAGGCCTTTCTTGAGGTCTGTGATTTTAAATTGCTTTATCAGTGCTCTGCTTTGCCATTTGAACTGTCTACTGCACCAAGAATGTTCACAAAATGTCTAGCTCCAGTTATAGCTCATAGCAGCCCGTAGGTTATCCCATTTTTTTTCCATATTTAGATGACTTGCATATCTTTGCATAATTTTTTAAAGTGTCGTGAATCTCTCACTTTAATGAGAGATCTCTTACACAAGCTGGGATTCTAAGGGAACATTCAAAAGTCATTTTTGACTCCTTCACATAAGATTTTGTTCTTGGGGTGTCAGCTTGACACCTCAATTCAAAGAGATTTTCTTCCACAGGAAAAAAATAGATCTTTATCTAGATCTATGTCTAAGGTTTTCCTCTCAGACTTCAGTCACAGCAAGGGAATACACCAGAACTTTGGATCTCATCGCATCTGATTCTCCAGATAACGCTGTAATGAGAAAGATGCAATGGTATCTGAAGTGTCCCTGATTCCAGAATCAGCATCCTTCGTCTTTTCAAAAAACAGTGCTGTGGGTTGTCAATAGACAAATTACTTTGTGAAGACAACAAATATCCGTAAATTTGGGTCTCCTTTTATCCCTTCCAGTTCCAAAGCAGTTAGTCATCTCAGATGTATCAGACTTTGCTTGTTGAGCAGTTTCTGGAGAGGTAATAGTGAGGTGTGTGGGATGCCTAGGACAGATACAAGCACATAAATATGAGAGAGATGCATGCCCTGATCAAGGCATTCAACTCACTGAGTCATCTTTGGTCCCCAGGACCTCTTCAAGTTGTGTCAGACAGTGTTACAGTCTTGTGGTACACTTTTCAAGCAGGGGTTGACCAGGTTATACCCCCTTTGCAAAGTTGTCATTTTAGTTTTGGATGTAGCTTTGCAGCCCAGTCTACTTCCACAGGCATCCTTCATTCTGTCAGAGCAATATTGTCAGGCAGACAAGCTGAACAGGACAAGGCGCAAACCCACACATATGCAAACTAGATCAGGGGGTCTTCCAAGATTTGATACATCTGTGGGGACTTCATGTAATAGACCCATTTGCCTCCTCTCTAAATCAGCTGGTAAGATTCTGCTCCACGACTCCTTGCTAGAAGGCCTGGAAGACAAATGCCTTTTTCTTTGACAGGAATGCTCCAGTATGCTTTTCCACCCTTTCCACTGATAATTCAGGTTACTTCTGAAGATTCCAAACTAATTCCCAAGACCTTGTAGTGACTCCCTTTCTGTCCTAGGCAGCAGTAGTTTTCCCTTCTTTTGGAAACGGCCAGGGGCAATTACCACAAGCTTCCTCACAGAATGGATCTTCTCACAAGATCAGGGGTGTTTGATGCACCCTGTCCCTAATCAACTTCAACTGACTGGTTGATAGGGTCTTATTTTCCTTTAGGTTTCGGTTTACTGAGGACGTGTAGCAGGTACTAAGAATCAAGAAAGCCTGCTGCTAGAATGTCACACATTAGCAAATGGAAAATTTATTTATTTTACATTTGTTTACCAGGGAGGTCTGACTGGACAAAGCTGTCCATTTTCAGAAGAGGCCTGGGGAGAAAAGCTCTAGAAATAATTACTAACATACTATACATAAGATATTTACATGAACATTGTGGTTTACACATACAGTTATACAAAATAGCAGATGATAACATATGATTGCATAAGATGTCTACATAAGCATAGTGATTTAGACAAAATTAAAAGTATGTACAATACAAAATATAATACAAAATAATATAATATAAAATGTAATACAAAAATGTTTTATAGTTGATACATACAATATAATATAATATAAAATGTAATACAAAAATGTTTTGTAGTTGGTACTAATGGCACAATCAGCACCCATTCAAGGCTAGTTGTTCTCTGATTTCACAATATTTGTGAGTTACTTTCCTATGGCCTGTCTTACTCCTCCATCAGGGTTTGTTTTTTTGGCCATTTCATCATGTTTGTCCATGGATCATCCTCTTTTCAAGGTGTTTCCATGTCAAAATGTTTTTGAAAGGTGTTTTACTTAAGAAGCCTCAAAGAAAACCAGTGGCCTCTTAGGATTTTAATTTTGTGTTAGACTAACATTTTGTTCATTTGAACCAGCTAATCTGGTTGACTTGAGGTTCTTAACATGGAAAACAGTTTTAGTGATTGCTCTAACTACTACACGAAGTGTGTCTGCATTGTAAGCTCTTATGACGAGTCAGGACTCTCTCATTTTCCACAAAGACAGGGCTTCTTTGAGAATTAATTTGTCTTGTATGGTAAGTTTACTTAAATGCCCATTCCCCTATTTTCTTAACTTATAAATGAGGAGAGAAATGATACTGCATACTTTGGCTGTCCACTGACAGGGGTACTATATTGACATAAGTAAATCTTAAGATCTTTGGACCTTTTGAAGGTTCTCCTTCTAACTTATGTCAGTACGGACTATTTCCAAATGGTTGCCTAAGGCAGTTATTTTTATTCAAAATGCATCATCATTTTTCCAGGCAGGGTCAAGTCCACTATGTCAGAGCCTTGGCTTAATCTCTGGCTTTTTAGAAAGGGTTGGATTCTAGAAGTATTCTAGAAGCTGCAGCTCGGTCCTTCTTTAGATCTAGATCAGACTTTGCAAGAGCCATTCTCCAGGGCTTCAGGACTCTTCCCCTTTCCTCTACCCCCAACCTCTTTGTTTTTGGTGTGTTGTTTATTCCAGGTTGTGATGCTTTATTCTTTGTTCTTCCTAGCATTCCCCTTTCAAGGCTCAGCCTCACTCTCATTGTTGATAGGAAAGCTCTGAAGGGCTTGGTGGCCAGACTTGTCTTTTAGTCAGCTCAGTTCGAACTACCTGATAGTTTGGGCGTGCCAAAGGTGCCCTGAAGCATTGGAAGCTGGTCAGCTGTTACATACTTGGCAGGATATAACCTATATAGCTAAGCCTACTACAGCAGTTATCATTTAAACATCTACTGTTATGGTAAGTTTACTTACATAAATGCACTGTCTTTTTTTCCAAATGTTACAGGATAACAGTGCCCCATGCATTCCAAATAATGTTTTGTTGTCAGTGCATTGATATCCTATTTTATCCCATTTGGCAGAAGTCACTGTAATTTCAAGTAGGGCATTACTTACTATGTGATTAGCATTATTAGAATCATTGTAGTTTTGCTTTCCAAAAATATATGGAATATTTAAAAATATTTTCCTGAAAAATAGATGTCCTGCTTTAATGCTAAAAGATGGCACTCCTCTGGAGGAATGATTTTGATAGTTGTTGAAATTGAGTCTTCTGATATGTCGAGTACTACAAAAGAAAAGCCTGGGGGTGGTGCATCAGGTATGGATTGGATTTACATTGGATTAAGCGAAATCTCCTGAAGTCAGCTGAACAGTATTGCATGCGTTAATCGATAATAGAAAAATGATTAACAGTAAATATTGATAATGTGATGTTAAGTGGAATACAGTCAGTGACCCTCTCAAATGCTTCTCACCTAGGGCATGGGTAGTGGGAGATGTGGTGATGAATGATCTAATCTCATTATATTTTATTCACTAAATGTGTTAATTGTATAAGATAATCATACTTTTACTTAGTGAGTCAGTCATGGCCTTAAGGTGATTGTAAACCGTTCTTAGCACATTAAGAAGCATTAACTTCTGCAATTTTGTTTTAGTCTTTTAAATGCCCCTAAGTATTCTGTTTTCGTCTGTTTTGATACTTTCATATGTTTTGAAATGTTTCCCTTTCAGGTGAAGACTTCACAGCTTGAAATGTGAGTTACATCTGATCCTACACATTCTGAATCCCAGAGTAGCTTGTCTGTACTCCTGTACCTATCTTTGAAGTGCAGTGTATTGTGATGTTGGGGTTCATAATACCTGACTGTGTGCCATGTTTAATCTAAGGAGCATTCAGTGCATTTGGGCTCCGTTATGTCCTGTTTGTAATTTGATAGTTCCTAAATCTCTCTTGTATACAAGGGAATGTCCCCTCACCTGGGAGTGGACTTTCTTACTAATTGTTATTCATGATCCATTTCATCCAACAAAAAGTGTTATCAAAGTGAATAATAGATGTAACTGAACTCCAGGAGATTAAATCTTTTTTATGTCCATTTGTGCTTTGAGGGTGACACAGAAACTGTTGCTAATAGACTTTATGTACTATCTACAATATTATCAAAACAAAATTAAAAAAAGTCAACTTAATTTCATTACTAAGATTGTATTTTGTCTTTAGAACTCAGTTGCTGCAATGGAGGTTTCAAAACATTTACGAGCCTTCTTTTCCTCAAGAATTGTATTCAGGAAGTCATTGTGGTCACACAGGTGTTTACAGTGTAGAAAATCCACCTGTGCAAGTGAACAGCGTTACAGTGCCACATCGCAGAAAGACAGTCGTGGTTCCCTGAGTCTACATTCCAAACTAGCAGTTGGGCCTACACTTCAGGATTTTATCCGTAGCTCTGCCTCTGAAGATGCGCACACTGTGGAGCATGAAGAGGTTACGGAGCACCCTCCTTATATTTCTGAACAAGAAGAAGCTACTCTAGAAAAGGGTAAAAGAGGTACATATTTTTTATTATCTTTTATTTGGTGTGAAAGATCTACAGCATGCTATACAGAGCTTCTCTTTCTGAAAACTGGGTTGTAATGGTTCATGGCAAGTCTTAATTTTAACAGTATTTGGTCTCTGTAGTCTGTCACCAGAAGAATCTTTTTCATTTGTATCTCTTCCATGATTTCTCTCTCTTTCAGCCTTTTTTTGCTTTACTTCTCCTTTGTAAGTTGTGGTTGTTCCCATTTAATGATATTGCGGTTGTACTAGAGTATTGGGCACCCTTCTATCATAGATCCTGTATATGTCAACTTGTGATCTGTTTTTGATTGTGTTGAATAATGTTTAATTTTTTCTGCTTCTTCGTATTGGAACCTGTGCTGTTAGGAAGCTGCAGTGACAAGTGAGAGGAGGGTAAGTTATACAGAAGGCATTATGAGCATCTCACATTACTGTTACTTGCATGAAACTTTGAAAACACAAATGTGGCAAGAGTAAACCATGTCTTATCTAATGGGATTGAAACCTAAACAGAAGCATGGCACTTGTGTCTATGGAAAGTGAAAACTATTCTCTGCAAACATTATGTGAGTTTTAAACTAGGTAAAGCATTGTGGCCTTAAATTCAAAATGTAGAAAGTAAACTGCACATATTTTATTTTAGTGAAAAAAAAGCACTAACACTGACTACATTATTTATTGGTATACTTTATTTATAAGCCTGATAGATCTTTTTTCTCTTTGCGAGCACTGCTTTCAGTTATGTAATTGGGCCAACATGTGACATTCATTATACATAATTGCTTAAGCAGCAAATTAGAACAGGGATTTTGAGATTTACTGAGAAAGGAGCATTTCTAATAGTACTGTGCCATTTTGACATATTTCTACATATTGCAGTTGAGCTTCTGAGTTCTGCTTTTACTTTTTAAAGCTGCATTTTCAAAGGCACCTTTTCTTTATTATAGCATTAATAAACTGTGCAATAAAAGAAGTAAAATAATAAAAGGTTGCAAAAAATCCCTGTATTCCTACCCCGAGACTTACCGTAACATGCTAGCAAGGAACTTTAAAAACAGTGGTAGAAAGGGTAAAATGGAGTATGAATTCAAAGTTGCTACAGATTCCAAACAAAAATAAATCCTTCTTCAGTTATGTTTGAAAATTAAGGACTAGTGTGTGCTCATCCCTATTAATATCACCAATGCTGACCCTGTGCTGATCAGTGCTTTCTGATTACATTTTGTAGACTGTAGGTGCAGGAATATGTAGCCAACAGTTTTGAGCTGATAAAATTATATGAGGCAAATAAATGTTATAGGTAAAACTCTGGAGGTTTCCAGTAATAGCACACGCAAAAATGGGAATAACAGAATACCTCATTATAGTGAGATGATTAGAAATGTATGTGCCAGCTCCAAGAATTTAGTACAGGAATAGCAGATGCAACCTTGAATACTAGTCCAGGCAAGTTTACCATATTTAATACAGAAGGGTGTTCTAGGATTTAACTTTTATGTTGCATATTATCTCAGTTACTAAATATTCACTTCCTGAGTTTTGTACTGTGTGTTTTTTAATTTCCTATAGTGCTTTGCTGGCTAGAAGTGATCCATTATTTTAACACCAAAGGTTTTAGATGACATACTAAGTGACAACTTGGGCACAAGAATTACAAAACATTTAAAGTATGAAAGACAGCAGATGTAAAATGTGATTCTCACTTTTAATACTAGATTTCCTGACAAGCTGTTTATTTGAACTAAAACTGTTAATGTTGTAAGTATAACAGTAGATGTACAGTTAGATCGCTGTTACAGTAACTTAAGCCATATGGGTTAAATTTTGCCAAGGATATAATATCTGTCCAGCTTCAATAGCGATAGGGTAGCTTTCATGTACCGTAACCGCTAGCCAGCTCGAGTGGTGTAAGGCCAACAGTTAGACCTCTGTTTCAGGTTTTCTTGTGAAAGGGAGATTAGAGCTGTGTGCTAGGGAAATAGGGGTGACAAAACCTCTCATACTGACAATATCAGATGCTAAAAGCAGTGGGATGGAGTGTGAACAGTGAGATGGTATGTGTAACAATGAACTATTCAAATATCTAATGCTATGGTAAGTATACCTACACAACTGTACTATGTTCATCATTAGATCACTGTCTGTGCTATATGGATAGACTACAAGAGCTTAAAAATTATCGAGGAGGAAGAGGTGGCAAAAGAAGAATCAGAGTCTAGGAAACTCTGGAGACTGGTCCTAGTAAGCCTGTACTGGACCTAAAGAAATGTCGGCAGCGTCCTCCTCCATCTGGTAGTTCCCCTGTGATTAAGTCCATCTGTGCTCCCAAACTTAGGAAAGGACACTACCCTGCTGGAAATAAATTTAAAAAATCAGCTTACACCAAAGAGCCAAGGTGGTTACTAACTATAGTTTACTAGTTAATGTAAGCTGCTGACTGGGGTCTAAGGCACCATAGTTTGTCCCTCTTGAATTTGGCTTTCTTCCAACCCTATTTATAATTATTTACCCCTGCCCTCTAACTTTTGGAACTACTACTAAAGCACACCAAAATTATTCCAGCTCTAGCAAATTACTGTAAAAATTGTACTACAGAAGGATAATCCCGAAAGGTTTATCCTAACATACTTGAATCTACAAAACTAACAAAATTAAGTGGAAATATTAAATATAAGCCATTATACCTACCTAACTGCTCTAAAACAGACTGATACAACCTAGGGATTGCAATAGCCCCGCTCTGTTCAGGCTCTCTGCATTCCCCTCCCTGCCTCCAATTCTCACCCGCCCCCTCTACCTCTAGATTTCTAGCCACATAGCCACTCCCACACCTGCTAGCTCCTATCACCTTTCTGCTAAGTTAATTTATTCCCCACCCCATTCCCTCTACCTTCTTTGTATCGGCACTGATCAGCTTCTGGCTGCCTCCTACCCTCTTCCAATATAGTAACCTAGTCACACTATCTTTGATATTGCATTTCTAGGTACACAGTTCCTCATCTCTCTAGATAATGTTGTACTCCTTTCTACTACCTATCCTATTAGCCCTATACCTCCTTACCTTATATGAAATCCAACCTCTCACAAGACTTCAAGTTCCAAAGGCCCACACTAGCACCCCAGATGTCAAATATCCCACCTTCGAACATACACATAGTACCAGGACTTATCTAACTTCATGCTCACACTCCCTACACACTAACACCAGGAAAATTAGCTCTAGCATCAAACACTACTATGAACTTGTAGATAAATTCCTGAAACTTATCTCCCAAGCTTAGACCAGGCCTATTACTTGATGGGGATATACACCCTAACTCTGGCCCTGCCAACTCCGGCATATACTCTCCCTCTACCTGTAACCTAAACCTCAAGCCTACAATTTCCAGGCCACCTAACTTTCTCCTAACCTGTCATCTTAATATCAGAAGCATCAATAACAAGGTACATGAACTTCATGCACTCCTTACTGATCACTCCCTTGAGATTCTCCGTCTATCTGAGACATGGTTAAAGCGTACCATCACTGACATTGAAGTACTACCACCTAGGTATAACATACACAGGTTGCACCTTGCTTCCAGAAAGGGGGGTAGGGTAGTCATACTCTACAAATCTGAGTTGAATGTAACCACAGATGTAATACAACCGCCTCAGTTTAACAACTTAGAGATTCTAGCCACCAATCTGCATGTATATTTCCCCAGGTAACAATATAGCTGCACTTGAAGACACCTTACACTGGATACCTAGTCACTACCCTCAAGAAACCCTACTTCTCAGAGACTTTAGTATAGATTGAGCCACCTGTTCTTCAGAATCCCCTACCATCCATATTAACCTGCACTCATTTACACAAATCATCAACACCCCTACTAGGATAGGTAAACCCAACCAAAAAGAAAGTATACTCGATTGGGTACTCATTAATAGTCACCCCAACCTGTATACCTCTGGTACCCTCCCCGGTAGACTAAGTGATCACCATCTCACATATATAATTAAGCATAAACATATTAATCCCCAACAACCCTTACTAAGAAATGTTAGAAATAAAAAAAAATTTGACTCCGCCAAATTCCAGCAAGAATTAAAATCTTGTAATTGGTCTATCCTAAAACTTCTCCCCTTAGAGGAAGCAGTCCTGTATTTTAACAAAAAATTCTTTGAGATCCTTGACTTTCACGCACCCACTCGCTCAAAGAGAACTAAGGCAAAATCTGCGCCTTGGCTTCAAAAGAGACTAGACTTAAAATTAATCTTAGAAATAAAACCTGGGCTCTATGGCGATCTACTAAACTCCCTCATGATCAAATAAATACAGGCAACTTAGGAATGAGACTAAAAATCTCATATTACTAGACAAAAAACAATACTACTGCAAATTACAACCAGAAAATCAAAATAACACTCAGAAGTTCTGGGCAGGGTTGAATAATTTACTACACCCTGGTCAAACTACTACCCCTGTCCCAGCTGCCACTACTGATAAACCCCCAGAAGCAGTCTCTGATAGTTTTAACCAATTCTTTACCGAGACCATTCAAGCCCTAGCCAGCCAACTACCTCTTAGCTCCCATAGCCCAGAAAGCACCACGCCTAGAAACCTACTCTTATTTAACTTTCAACCTGTTGCCACATCACTTTTCCGTACCCTAATCAGAAAACTAAAACCCACCATACTCTTGGCTGACCAACTTCCAGCTGAATACCTACAAAAATCAGCTGATGCCATTACCTGCCTGGTATCATTACTTATCAGTCGAACCATAGTAGAAGCGAAAATTCCCACTATCTGGAAAATATCCTATGTAATCCTTCTTCATAAAGGAGGTAGTTCTACTGAACTCTTCAACTATAGGCCTATAGCTATACTCTCTCCTCTAGCAAAGATAATGGAAACATTTATTCAGAAACAGTTCTTGCACCACCTAATCCATAACCACTTCATGGCAGATACCCAGCATGGTCTTAGACCTCACCATAGCACTACCTCAACCCTACTAGTCTTTTCCAATACTATAAACCTTAATCGTAACAATAACCATATTTCTTCAGCTCTCTTTTTTGGAGCTTTCCAAAGCTTTTGATATGGTTGATCACCAACTATTAATCCACACCCTGCAAACACTTTGTCTTGATCCCAAAGCCCTTCAGTGGTTTAATTCCTACCTAAGTGGTAGACAGCAGGCTGTACTTTGGCAGAGCAAACTGTACCATACTACCTAACACTCTAGGAGTACCACAAGGTTCTATACTAGGCCCCCTGTTATTCTCCATCTTCATCAACGATTTGAACACTGTCATACCCAAAGTCAGCTGTATCCAATATGCAGATGACTCTACTCTGATTTGCTCAGCAACATCCCCTACAGAGTTACAGTTAACTACCCAGACCACGTTTAACACAATAGAAAACTGGCTTACCAACCGACGCCTGATATTGAATCCTAAAAAAACTAAAATGCTGTTATTCCCACCTACACAAAGGTCTAGTGCCGTTAACTTTACAATTGAAGCAAAGGATGGCACAATAGTCTCCACAATTTCTCTACTAAACTATTAGGCGTCGCTATAGATAACAATTTAAAATTCGACCTACATGTTAACCAATTGATCAAAACCATCAATAAAAAACCTAGGATCACTGTACAGAATAAAAGACTTCCTGACTCCCCCAGCCAAAGTTGCCATTGCTCGATCTCACCTTTTCTCTATTCTTCTGTATGCATCCCCTCTTCTCCGTAATACTAACAAGACTGTCCTGAACAAACTCTCTATCTGTTACAATCCCATTGCCAGGTTTGCCAGTGGGCTGCCTTTTAGAACACATCATTACATTAATCTAATCCAGCTTGGATGGCTTGAACCACCCAGTCTAATCTTATATAACCAACTGGTTATGGCCCACAAAATTATATACAACCCTGAAAACATCCCTGCTCTCAAAAATCTGGTCACCCTATGTAATAAACCTAGACCACTGCGATCCTCCAACAGACTCCTTATCCAGATATGTAAAACTAATAACCTAGCCGGCGACTCTCTCTTTACAAACTCTGTAAGTAGATCATGGAACTCTCTACCACCTGATCTCTCTTCTCTAGGTCAGTTCAAAACTAAGCTCAAGCACTACCTGGGATCAAACTGGACATGCTATTGTATCAAGCCCGGTTAATCTTTTCTCTGGATTGTGCACAGCTGCTATGTAGCCTGTCATGTACTGCAACTTTCAGATTTTACACGCTGAACAACTGTCCCTAAGAAAC
>NC_056746.1:1245617064-1245619564 GCF_019279795.1 Protopterus annectens
ATGAGACAATGGGCATGAGGTACAGAAACTAGCAGGGGAGGGCAACCAGATCTTGTTAGCTGTGCAGACCGGCTGTTTTGGCATGGGAGCATGCCAGAAATGCAAACCTCTCCCCAAAAGTGGTTTTCATTCCCCTCACAGGGCAGTGTTCTGGCAGACTTCTTAAGAAGATCAAAGGAAGATGCTAGTGAATGGATGCTGAATAGGGGAGATCTTCCTAGACCTAGCCCACAAATAGGAGGTACCACAGATGGACCTTTTTGTCTCCATCAACACCAAACAACTTCTGTGCTTTTGTACTAGGACCTACTACCTCAAGATAGGAAAATGGATGCAATGTCCTTCCCTTGGAAAGAGAGGTTCGTATATGCCTTCCCTCCACTTCTTTGCTTCACAATGTCTAACAAAAGATCCAAGGTTTTACTAGTAACTCCCTATTAGCCAAGGCAGCACTGGTTCCCACTTGTTTTTCACCTAGTTAGTAGACTTGCTCACACAGCAGAAGGGCTCAGTACTTCACCCCAACCTGTCATTCCTCAGCCTGACATTATAGATATTAGGATTCTTATCCCTGTTAGACTCCATTTTTCTGAGGACATGCATAAAGTTCTTGAGGGGGTAAGACAATCTGCTACAAGCAAATTTTACATAGCAAAATGGAAACAATTTACTGTTTGGTGTCAGCCTAAATATTTGGACCCACTTTAGGCTGATACCGTAATGAGCATGTCTTATTTGTGTGAGATGTTGCAGTCAGGCCTAGCATACTCCTCTACTAAGGCTCATCCTTCAACTATAATATAGACCTGTTGCTTCTGGTGAGACTAGTGGTAAAACAGTTCTTGGTGTGTAATTCCCCCTAAAACCTCCAGGGAAAGCCAAGTCTTCTTGTAACCTCCGTTTTTTGTTGGAGAAACTCGCTTTCCCTCCTTTCAAACCAGCAGTAGCATCTTCCTCTCTCAAATTCTATACTTTGAAAACTATTCTTCTGGTAGCTCTGACCTCTGCAAGACAAGTTTCCGAACTGCAGGCCCTTATGACAATTTCCCCTCTCCTTAGTTTGCATGAGGGCAGAGTGTCTTTAAGGGCCAATCCTTCCTTCATGCAAAAAAGTTGTAAATGAACTGTCTCTCAATAAGGCCAAGAATCTACCCACTTTCTTTCCTAATCAACAAAATAAAGGAGAAAGAAGTCTATATTCCCTGGATTTGCATAGACACATTCTGTGTGGATAAGACCAAGGAATTTCCAAATCTAACCAAATATGTGCCTCTTTCCAGGACTTCAAATTAGGGGAAAAAACAGCAGACTATTGTTACCAATATCTAAATGTATTTCATTTGCTACACTTTACTTGGCAAATCCTAACCCTCTTCAGTAAAAGCCCATTCTACTAGAGCAGTGGCCTCATCTGGAGCCTTTTACAAGGGGATTGACTCTAACAATTTAGAAGCAGTTATTGGTCCACTTTGCATACTTTAACCAGACATTACAGAGTGGATGTCTTTTTAGATCCAGTACCAACTTCACCAATTCAGTCTTCCCTGGATTACTAGACAATTCTCCTGCCTGTCTTCCATCCCCCATTATACCTCTTAAGCTTTGCCAATTACCCGATAGTTTGGAATACTGCAACAGTGATCTAAGGGAGGATGTAGTATAATTGTAAGAACTTTCCATAAATGTATATGCCCTACTGATCACTGTTGCAGTATTCCTCCTTCCCTGATTCTTCTCTCTTTTTTTCCCTCATGGAATGAGGGGCATCACTGTCTTTCTCCCTCTCCCCTCTTAGTTGACCAGCTTATTTTGCCTCTTAGACCTCTTCAGGCTTACTGGTTTAGAGATAGTTTGAGGATTTATGCTCATACGTCCACTTATGTACCCTTATGCCCATGGGCTTAGGTTATATGTCAGACATATATGGAAGGTTTAAGGTTTTACATTTGGTACCCTGGCTGGACATCAAGGTTATTCTGTAAGATAATCCTTCTGTTTTGAATACTGCAACAGTGATCAGTAAAATGTATCCATCCATCCTCAACCCCTTCTCCCATTTTGTACACGAGGTCGGGGTGTCACTTCAGCAGTGACAGTAATCTTGAGCCAAGATTTACACTGCCAGGTAGCTATATCTACTGTTTAAGTTCTTGCATAACTGTACTATCTTTGAGATAACTGCTGGCATGTTGCAGGGTCTGGTTGGAAATTATCAGCAAACGCTTCTGGTAGTATTTCACATATTCCTTCTAGGAACTCAAATTTGCATGGAAGGCAGAGAAGTAGGTATCTCTAAAATTATCTAAAATCTCAAGACTTATAACAGGTTCTTGTACCAAGTCAGAGATTCTCTAACACTCCTGAAGGAAACTGCAGATTTAAGGCAGTTGCCGTGTATGTTAATAACAAAAGCAATGCAAGTCGTTAAGCATGTAGATCAGTAGCCAAGATCCAGGGGAAAAAAACTTAGCAGATGAGAAACTGAAGGACAAGCCGAGAA
>NC_056746.1:1245624564-1245629501 GCF_019279795.1 Protopterus annectens
CGAATAAACCAGTCACTACATTGCTTTAACAACCAGTAACTAAGAACAAGTTCAAAACAATCAGCCAATGTACATATTGCCTTTTTCTGTTAATACAAAGCATCAATAGGGTAAAAAAGCATGCACAAAATAACTACTCAAAAATAATTTGTAGTGTAGAGTGAACTAATCACAACATTGCTTGAACAACAAATAACTAAGAAGCAGCTCCAAATTGAACAAATGAGCTATAGTTGTAGTCCGTATAATATGTAATGAGGGCAAGTATAGTTTTTTTAAAAAATAAAAATTAAACACAGTGCAATGGAAAAAACACAAACAAAAAAAAAAAAAAATCACATGCATATTTCATTCATGAAAGCCATCGCAGTGCACATTTAACATTAATGCTCTCATTCAGACCAAGTCCATTTTCAGCGTCAAGTAATAGTTGCCAGCGGAGTTCCTTGAGCTCTAGAAATGTATCACAATCACCGAAAAATTGCTGTATGTGTTCCAAAATAATAAACTTAAAACCTGTAAAGTTAACACAAGCAATGCTATGCTTCCCTAGCGCATTACTACTGTCTTGCTGTCTGATAGCACTTAAATGTTCTTTAATCCGGTCAGAAAGCCGTCTGATCGTTTTGCCAACATAAAAAGAGCTGCAGGTATTACAGATACCTGCGTATACCTAAATTCGTGTGGCAATCAAAATGATGTTTAAACACAATTTTTATGCCACAATGTTGGAATGTATAACAAGTTCCTGTTAAAATGTGTGGACAAACTTGCATCCATTACAGTGAAACATGCCATTTTGTACTGTATCTGTCAGGCTCTGTGTATTCATGCTAACAATAAATTGTTCAGATCTTTCAAATGACATTTTCAAAGTTCTAGATCTTTTATATGTGAAATTTGGGCTGTGCCCAACAGCACAGGCTAGATCCCTCTGTGTTTCAATAATGTTCCAGTTATTTTGCAGCACTTTCGAGTGCATGTCTCTACTGATCGGAACTGGAAAACTACAACATCTATCAGTTGATGTCTCATTTAGATTGGTTTTAGCCTGAAAACCATAGTGTAAAATGGGACGGTGCTTACTCTGCCTTTGTGAAGCTACCTCAGTGAACACGTCATAAATAAGTTGTTCAGGATAATTTCTATCTGCGAACAACTTACACAGAAAATTGCTTTCTTTGTGGAATGTGCTCTCTTCACTGACAATGCGTGACAATCTGATAAACTGTCCTTTGAGGACGTTCTTTCATAAAGAACGGATGCTGGCTATGGAAATCCAGCAAGTTATTTCTGTAAGTGTCTTTTCTGTAGATATTAGAAGAGAGCGACCCATTCTGACCGTTGATTGTGATGCTAGTATCCAGAAAGTGAATGTGTCCCTTGGCCGGACACTACGAAGTCAAGATAAGGGATGCTGTTGGACATATTAGTAATAAAGTCATTCAGTTCTGCAGAGCTGCCACTCCATACAAAAAAAATATCATCAATATAACGTTTATACAAATGAACTTTGTCAAAACTGGGTAGTTGAGTTAAAGTTTCTAATTCCCATGTGCTAAGGACAAGATTAGCAAATGCTGGGGCCATTTTTGATCCCATTGCTACCCCTTTAATCTGTCTGTACGCTTTCTTATTAAAGTGAAAGAAATTATTAGTGAGGACAGCAGTAGTGAGGGAAATCAGTGTCTCCACTTTTTCAGTACTATAACTTGCATATTTAGTAAGAAATAGGTTGATTGCATCCAACCCTTCATGATGTGGGATGTTCGTGTATAATGCAACTATGTCCAAAGACACCAGTATACATTTTTTAAAATCAATTCCTGATGCAAATAAAGCATTAAGAAAATCCCAAGAATCTTGTATATAAAATCTTGTAGCTTGTACCAAGGGGTTGAAAATACTGTCAAGAAATTCTGAAATCTTTTCTGTTTTTAGATGCGTATTGGAAATAATCAGTCTGAATGGAGGTTTTTCTGATCTTTGTGAATCTTAGGTATTCCAAACATTTTACCTAAGTTCGGTTGTGTACTTGTAAAAACTAGTTCTTCTAATGAGATTTGTTGGCGTGCGTTCAAGGACTTTAAGCATGTTATCAATTTTTTGAAAATGCTTATTAACTTCTTTCAAAGTAACTTCTTTGTAGAACTCATTGTTAAGTAACATGCTTTCTATACGATTAGTATATACTTCTTGTTCCATAAGCACTATTCCCGTGCCTTTGTCTGCTTTCATAATTCTCAGTGACCTATCATTACTCAGCATGTACAGAGCCTCTTGTTCTTTTTTAGAAAGGTTGAACCATTTATTTTTAGCAGGTTGTTTAAGCAGATTTCTGATGTCCATTTCACAAACTTTAAGGAAAGTATGTAGTGTGCTGTTTAAAGCAGGGTTATACACACTACCTCTTTTGAGCAATACTCCACTAAAAGAATCACCTTCACTGTCAACAGAAGTGTGACTAGAGGGAAGGACAGTGGAGTCAGTAGTTTGTAAACTAGGAGAACCATTATTAATATTTTGGTCTGAGTATAAGCACTTTAAATTCAGTTTTCTAGTGAACAATCTTAAGTCCAGCAATACATCTGTAACATTTGCCCTTTGTGCTGGTATAAAAGAGAAACCTTTATTAAGTAGCTGAAAATGCTCATTGGAGAAGTGTCTGTTTGTGAGATTAAACACCGCTCCATTTTGTATGTTATGTCCATCTATTGGTAATATGCTCTTGCTATGCTCCTGGTGATCATGCCTCTGCCTCTGTATGGGAACCGGTTCTGTCCAGTGTTCCCTCTCCCCCTCCCTCTCGGTGCCAGCTGAGGTGTTAAGTCTGCTTGCTGGACATTCATTTGGTGTGGTAATAAAAAAGGCTGTTGTAATTCATTTGCAAAGTCATCTGCAACTTCTACCTGCTGAAACCTTGGGGGAGGAGGAGGGGTGCGAGGTGCTTCAAACCTGTTATTAGCTGGAGCTAATGTAATCTTTGAACAGGTCTGACTGTTGGTTCACTTTGCTGCTCGGGGGAGGGTGAAATTGAGGTGGGTTTCTGTTGAAACCTTGGTTGAAAGTGGTGTTAGTGACAAATCTTTGCTGATTATTAAAACCTTGCTGACCATTGAACCTTCTCACATAATTCCCATGATTATTAAAACCTTGCTGACCATTGAACCTTCTCACATAATTCCCATGATTATTAAAACCTTGCTGACCATTGAACCTTCTCACATAATTCTCATGATTAAGTCTATAAGCAGTTTGATCCTTGTACTGCTGCAGGTCCCTATTCAGTTTTTGCCTCTTTCTGTGTGTCAGTGTGGCCACATGTCTAGTAAGTTCAAGAAATGCCATCGTACAGATGCCTAAAGTAGTCAAAGTCATGATGTGACAACACAGATCTGTGCAGAGCCTCAATTTCTTTTTTAACAGTATCCAGTCTGCCAATATTGTGTGTGATTAGAAGTTTTAATCCAGCCATGCCAGTATCATGGTACAGTTTAATTAATTCAGCATAAATAGCGCATTGTCTCGTGATACCATTTGGGAACTTATAGAACCGTAATCCTTGTGGGATAATATTGAAGTGGATACAGGATGACAAAAAATGGTTGTCATATTCAATGTTCTTGAATAACATAATTTTGCGCTCCAACTCATGGATAAGGGACTTGCAGTGCCCATTGTGACCGTGATTAGGTAGACCAATATCCTCATTTGCGTTTTGCAATCCATCCAAACCAATATTTAGAAATGGATTATTATTGGTGATGTTTAAAAAAGACATGACATTCGCCGAAGTATGTATCTGTGGCTGTTGTGGCATCTGTATGTCAACCTCTTCAGCGTCAGTATTACTCTGTGGGTCCCGGTCAGTCCTGGGTGCATTTTGCGAATCATCATTACTTCTACCACTGAATAAGCTAGGGCTGAAACCCCTAGCATCCCTTTGAATATTGTTGCATCTGTAAAATAAACTCTGCGCTCTGCTCATCGTGTTATTAAATTCTTCCATAAGTAAATCATAGTCCGTAAGCGTGCACCGCACGTTGTTCGGATGCCTACACTGAGCCAGGTTCGACTGGTGTGTCCTCCATGTTACTTGTCAGCCAATAACAAATATAACTGAAAACTGACTAAAAAAGAAGTATTCTAGTACATTAAACTCTAAACTTCTATACGAAAGAAACAGAAATAAAAAAATAAAAAAACAAAACTAACTGAAAGGATTCACACTGAAGCCAAACTGTTGATTAGCGCTTTCATCCTTTAATGTGTATAAGGACTTCTTCAGATCTAACAAATAAAACTCAGAAACAGTTTAAATAGGGTGCACTTCCACAAAGAAAGCAATTTTCTGTGTAAGTTGTTCGCAGATAGAAATTATCCTGAACAACTTATTTATGACGTGTTCACTGAGGTAGCTTCACAAAGGCAGAGTAAGCACCGTCCCATTTTACACTATGGTTTTCAGGCTAAAACCAATCTAAATGAGACATCAACTGATAGATGTTGTAGTTTTCCAGTTCCGATCAGTAGAGACATGCACTCGATTAAACAAGTGCTGCAAAATAACTGGAACATTATTGAAACACAGAGGGATCTAGCCTGTGCTGTTGGGCACAGCCAAATTTCACATATAAAGATCTAGAACTTTGAAAATGTCATTTGAAAGATCTGAACAATTTATTGTTAGCATGAATACACAGAGCCTGACAGATACAGTACAAAATGGCATGTTTCACTGTAATGGATGCGTAGTTTGTCCACACATTTTAACAGGAACTTGTTATACATTTCAACATTGTGGCATAAAAATTGTGTTTAAACATCATTTTGATTGCCACACTAAATTTAGGTATAACGGGTATCTGTAATACCTGCAGCTCTTTTATGTTGGCAAAATCGATCAGACGCTTTCTGACCGGATTAAAAGAACAAAA